>NC_142070.1:71740000-71900000 GCF_059756535.1 Pantherophis guttatus | reverse complement strand
AAGCTTCTTGGATGAGGAGTGAAACGTCTTCAAAGAAAAAAAAAAACCAAGGAAGTCCAGTTGCCTCCTGGAAAAAAAGCACTTTTGGGACTTAAAGGGACACCGCAGTGGAGATGATAAATCAGCTCCCCAAGGATGTTTGGTCTAACTCTCAAGAAAGATGCTTGGCAATGAAAATGAAATGTAATAACCACGAGTAATAATACTATGTCTACTTGTACCAAAATGTATGATACCCAGGTATCATGCATTGATATGGATAAGTAATATAAAATAAAAAAAACTTGACCAAAAGAAAAAAGATGCTTGGTTATATAATTGGTGCACTGGTCTTTATTAAATTTATTAAATTTCTCAATTTCCAACCCATATTGTGGATTTTCAGGCATCATTGTTTTTCTTTCCTAACTAAAACAACCTATCAGACGCTTTCCACTCACCGCACTCATAATTCTCTTACTATTTATGAAGCAACAGCATGGTATTTTGGAACATCTAATGCTTTAAAACCAAACTTTTCTTTGCTTTCACATATATAGATACAACCCGATTAGCCTTTAAAGGTTACCTTTATAATGTTTGATTCTGAAACTCCTTTCCGTATACCAAAGCTCTTCTATTCCCTTCTTTCTCCCTGTCATCGTCTTCAAATGCGACTTGACTTTTAAAAAAAAATTTTTTTTCCCTAAAATAACATAACTCAAGGTTGCCTAAAAGGCTGAATTATCTGGCTTTGGAACAGTGGTGGGTTTCAAAATTTTTTACTACCGGTTCTGTGGGCGTGGCTTGGTGGGGAGTGGCTTGGTAGGTGTGGCAGGGGAAGGATACTGTAAAATCCCCATTTCCTCCCGATCAGCTGGGACTCGGGAGGCAGAGAATAGATGGGGGCGGGGCCAGTCAGAATTTTTACTACAGATTCTCTGAACTACTCAAAATTTCTGCTACCGGTTCTCCAGAACTGATCAGAACCTGCTGAAACCCACCTCTGATTTGGAATATCTCCAGGTGTTATTCTGTGACTATGATCAGACTACAATGAGTTACTAACATTCTGTAAATACTTACATTCCCTTTATTGCTTTATATCCTTCCAAGGCCAAATCCTGGCATTAAACATAGTTTAGCTTTGGGAAATGACTCCTGGGTCAAATAAAAGCATTTCTGTACTAGGAGTCTTGCACCACTCCCTTAGAAAAATGTGGAACCTGCTTACCTTTATTAAAGACTATTTTATTGTTAATAAAGTACAAAAGCTATAATCTTTTAGGGCCATGCTGTCCAATCTTGGTAATTTCCAGATATGTAGATTTCAACTCCCAGAATGGCCATTGCTGAAAATTCTGGGAGTCAAAGTTCACACAGTTAGAAATAGCTAAGAAATGCTAGCAACATTTAATCTCAGACTATACACATTACTGTTCACAAGGTCTTTGTAATACTGTGAAGTTTGCCTGAATAATTTGCACAGCCATTTAGACAGTTCAGACAATCTGTCTAAACTTTATGTCTTCTTGATTTGGTAAGCATTCAGCACTTGTAATAATATTTTCTGTTCTATAAAGATGTATACCTTTACATTGTTACTTAATTTGCACAATGTACATTAATCTGTTGTTGGGGAAAAACTCATAAATGTATTTATGTAAAACAATTTTGTCAATCAGTGTTTTGGAGCTGGAATATAACTAATGAAATAATAAAATAAAATCCTTTGATCTATTAAAATCACATTTACAGAAATGAAGGTCTGCTTTTGTAATACTGAGTAATGTAAATTCTGCAAATATTGAATCTATAATACAATTATGTCTGGCAATTCCATGTTCAGACACAAGCAATCATGATATTGTTATCGTTGGACCATCATGACCATATGAAAGCAATTAGGTACTGCTGGTCCTCAATGTACGACTCCAGTTGAGCCCAAAATTTATGTTGCTAAGTGAGAAATTTGTTAAGTGAGTTTTGCCCCATTTTACGACTTTTCTCACCATGTTTCTTAAGTGAATCACTTCATTTCTTAAATGAGTAACACGGTTGTTAAATGAATCCAGTTTCCCCATTGAATCTTGCTACCTTGTTTCCCCCAAAATAAGACATCCCCTGATAATAAGCCCAATCGGGCTTTTGAGTGCATGGCAATAAGGCCAAGCACTTATTTCAGGGTTCAAAAAAATATAAGACAGGGTCTTATTTTTGGGGAAACACGGTAGGTCGCAAAAGGGAATCACATGACTGGGACACTGCAACCGTCATAAATGTGAGTCCACATGTAAATCACATGATCACGGGGATGCTGCGACAGTCATAAGTGTGAAAAATGGTCCTAAGTCACTTTTTTTCAGTGCCTTTGTAAATGAAGAATCATTAAACGAACTGTTATAAGTTGAGGACTACCTGCATTATTTAATTCATACTTAAAACCAAACTAACCTCTGTTTTACCTGAACATTTAGCCTCAGAAGCAAAAGGACTCCAGTACAAATTAACAGCGTGTGAAGACCTGTAGAATATGGCACGTCCATATTCACCTGCAATTTTCCTCCCTTAAGCACAGCCTTTTGGGTAGAAATTATGGATCACTAAATGAACTGTTTTTAAGTCCAGGACTAGCAGTATTCTCGCCATAAATACGTATACATCCGAACTAGAATATGTTGTTTCTCTCTGTCATATAATATATGTGGGTATATCCATAATTTTGTATTTATCTTGTCGTGTTTATGTAGTGTAAAATTTGAGGTGGTGACCCTTTAAGAGCTGTATGCAACGAAATTTCATTTGTAATGTAGGCCGATTAGAGTACATTTGAAGTGACAATAATGTTTCTATTCTATTCTATTCTATTCTATTCTATTCTATTCTATTCTATTCTATTCCATTCTTCATTCCACTATTCTATTCTATAATATTCATTCCATTATTCCATTCTATTATTCTATTCCATTCCATTCTTCATTCTACTATTCTATTCTATTCTATTCTTCATTCCATTATTCTATTCTATTCTATAATATTCTTCATTCCATTATTCTATTCTATTCTTATTCTATTCCATTCTTCATTCCATTCTTCTATTCTATTCTTCATTCCATTATTCTATTCTATTCTTCATTCCATTATTCTATTCTATAATATTCTTCATTCCATTATTCTATTCTATTCTATTCTTATTCTATTCCATTCTTCATTCCATTATTCTATTCTATTCTATTCTATTCATTCCATTATTCTATTCTATTCTATAATATTCTTCATTCCGTTATTCTATTCTATTCTATTCTATTCTTCATTCCTCTATTCTATTCTATTCTATTCTATTCTTCATTCCATTATTCTATTCTATTCTATTCTATTCTATTCTATTCTATTCTATTCTATTCTTCTATTCTATTCTTCATTCCTCTATTCTATTCTATTCTTCATTCCATTATTCTATTCTATTCTATTCTATTCTATTCTATTCTATTCTATTCTATTCTATTCTATTCTATTCTTCATTCCAGTATTCTATTCTATTCTATATTCCATTATTCTATTCTATTCTATTCTATTCTATTCCATTATTCTATTCTATTCTATAATATTCTTCATTCCATTATTCTATTCTATTCTTATTCTATTCCATTCTTCATTCCATTATTCTATTCTATTCTATTCTATTCTATATTCCATTATTCTATTCTATTCTATTCTATTCTTCATTCCATTATTCTATTCTATTCTATTCTATTCTATTCTATTCTATTCTATTCTATTCTATTCTATTCTATTCTTCATTCCAGTATTCTATTCTATTCTATTCTATTCTATTCTATTCTATATTCCATTATTCTATTCTATTCTATTCTATTCTATTCTATTCTATTCCATTATTCTATTCTATTCTATATTCCATTATTCTATTCTATTCTATTCTATTCTTATTCTATTCCATTCTTCATTCCATTATTCTATTCTATTCTATTCTATTCTATTCTATTCTATTCTATTCCATTCTAATGTTGTGCAAAGTTTTAGATAACCTTTTGACTATGAATTCAGATTAAGAAAAGCGGGGGATTATTAAAGTGAAGGGGGATAGGATAGGGTGTGTGGGGGGAAAAGGCCATAAAACAGCCCCAGAGACAAAGGAAGAAACGAGTTTGGCGCGTGACCAAACCCCGAACGACGCTCATCCGCGCCGCCCACTTCGAACAACCCACCCTTCAATCCCTTTTTTCCTCGCTTCCTTCTCTCCGCGGACTAAAGGGTTAACTTTCCTCCCCCTCCCCCCTCCCTTCAACTTCCTAGAACAGCTCCCACCTTCGAACAGCCAATCAGCGCGGGGCGCCGACCGCAGCCGACGTCATCTCTCCGCGCCCGCCTTGCAGAGAGGCATGGGGGGGGGGAGTGTCGGTGGCAGGTGTGATGCCGTGGCTCTCCTGGCTTCGATCTCTCTCTTCCTGATCTGGAGATTAGGGATCCCGGATCTCTTTCGATCGCTAATCTCGGGGCGGGGCCGCAACGTTTCCCAAACCATGGAGGCCCGAGGGCTTCTTTTGCCTTCCTGATCGCCTGCCTTGCTAGCCCGCTTCCCTTCCATTGAAAGTGGGGGTTACCTGGGCAGGACCATGTGCGCTGCCACCGTCCCTCCTCAACCCCCAGCCGGGCTGCCTGCTTTCTGCCGGCGAGCTTGGGAACCGGTGTTTGCTAAGGTGAAGCGAGCCGTCGTGTACATGGACTCGCCTTGCGCGGAAAGCCTTCACTGGGCATGCGGTGGCATCGAGGGGCTCTTGCAAGCCGGAGCCCGCAACGTCAAAGAGTTCTCCAGCTTTGAATCCGGGCAGGTGGACCAACCTAAGGCGGTCTTCGTGGTCGGCACCGTCTTGAAAGGCCGGACCGTGGACGTCATTCGGGACATCGTGACCCTCAGCCACTTCCAGTACTGTGTGGTTTTCACCGGGGTCAACCACGCCGGCCACTTGCAAGCGTACAACACTCCCGCCGGCGTCGAGACCGAAAGCTCCGGCCCGGTGGTCTTCGAACAGTTCGAAGAGAAGCTTTGCCAATGGATGGGCAACATGAACTACACCGCAGAGGTGTACCACGCCGCTTTGTTTCTGGCCCCCCTCTTACCCCACCTCTTGGTGACGCCGGCCTTTTCCGCGCTTTTCCCTTTGACGGCGGAGGATTTGGCGCGGATCAATAGTGCGCGGCCGGAGAAGAAGAAAATCAGCCACTTGAGCGATGTGGAGTTCTTCTCCCTGCCTTCCGAGTTGCAGCTTGCCATCAGGTCGCTGGTGTCGGGTCTCCATACCTTATTGGAGTATCTGAGCGTTCGGGAGGAATGTTTTGCCATTGGGCCCCTGAGCAAGATTATTGCGGGGGATCTGGCAAATTATTCCCAGGCTAAGATCAGGAGGAAAAATGCACAGAATAAAGCATCTATCGTTTTTGTGGATCGGATGTTAGATTTGACAGGTAAGAAGCCGGATGTTTATTTAAAGCTGTACTGTCAAGCTGATGTGGGAATTATGGTATTTTGATATGATTTAGGATTTTTTTAAAAAAAGATTAGAATCATTTTAAAAGTACAGACATCATAATACGATAAGCTGATCTTGGTTGTCACTTAAAAACTGTGAACACATTGGCACACATTAAAAAATGAAATTCTGATGCCCGCTTTCAAAATATACCATACCCATATATGCGCATATACATATACACACACATACATACATACATATGCTATATACATATATACCCTGTTTACCCCGAAATGAGACATCCCCTGATAATAAACCCGATCAGGCTTTTGAGTGCATGGCAATAAGGCCAAGTGCATATTTCAGGGTTCAAAAAAATATAAGACAGGGTCTTATTTTCGGGGAAACATGGTATTAATCACAGACCATTTAGAATACATAGCAGAAAAAGGTCTTGAGAGTTAACAAGGTTGATACTATATGGTATAAAGCTATTAACAGAATCTAGTGGTTCTGCTACTGTGAAGCCTCTTTGCAGAAGGTAACAAAGAAAACCACTCATGGAGGAGAGGATGTGTAGCATCCCAGACAATACAGGTAGTCCTCAACTTAACAACAGTTCATTTAGTGACCATTCAACCATCATAAATGAGTCAGTTATCAAGCATCCAAATGTAAATCACGTGACCATTGGGATGCTGCAACGGTCATAAGTGTGAGAAATGGTCATAAGTCATTATTTTCAGTGTGTTGTAACTTCGAACGGTCACTAAATGAACTGTTGTAAGTTGAGGACTACCTGTACTGCAGGCTAACTCTGCCAGGAGTTCAATCCTGACTCAAGAGTGACTCAGCCTTCCATCCATCCAAGGTCATTAAAATGAGGACCCAGATTGTTGGGGGTAATATGCTGATTCTGTAAACCGGTTACAGAGTGTGTAAAGTCTTAAGTGCTATTGCTATTTTTAGAAGTGTGATTAAGGAGGCTGAAGAATAGTAAAACATGGACTAGAACTACCCTTACATGAGACCCACAAAGGCAGAAATATTCTTATGACATCTATTTCCAATAGCAGCTGAAACTAATACATCAAACTGGCCTAAAGAAAACGCTCTGATTTCTGGCAGTTGTCAGCTGAAAAGGTACAAAGATTGTTCTTTCTGTGCCAACTCAGGAAGCTCAAACTGCCCAAGGAGCTGCTGATCCAGTTCTATAGAGGAATTATTGAGTCTGTCATCTGCACCTCCATAACTGTCTGGTTTGGTTCTGCAACCCAACAAGACAGACACAGACTTCAACGGATAGTTAGAATTGCAGAAAAAACAACCTGCCTTCCATTGAGGACCTGTATACAGCACAAGTCAAAAAGAGGGCTGTGAAAATATCTACAGACCCCTCACATCCTGGACATAAACTGTTTTAACTTCTACCCTCAAAACAACACTATAGGGCACTGCACACCAGAACAACTAGACACAAGGACAGTTTTTCCCCGAATGCCATCACTCTGCTAAACAACTAATTCCCTCAACACTGTCAAACTATTTACTAAGTCTGCACTACTATTAATCTTCTCATCGTTCGCACCATCTATCTCCTTCCACTTATGACTGTCTGACTGTAACTTTGTTGCTGGTATTCTTATAATTTATATTGATATTAATAGTTTCCTGATTGCTTATTTGTACCCTATGACTATCATTAAGTGTTGTACCTTATGATTCTTGCCGAATGCATCTTTTATGTACACGGAGAGGGTATGCACCAAGACAAATTCCTTGTGTGTCCAATCACACTTGGCCAATAAAGAATTCTATTCTATTCTATTCTACTACAGGAGTACTTTGACAAGTTCAATTATCTTGGATCTGAATTCATCAGTTGCTGCTACTTTATATCCAGAATCTTTTGTTTCAGAATGTTTCTAGTTTTCTGTATCCCAACAACGATAAACATCCAAGTTTTTGTGATGAAGGCACCAGATTAGAAAATTAGAAGACTATGAATGCTAGTTCCGCCTTAGGCATCAAAGTTGTCTGTCACTTTGGGCCAGTCGCTCTCAGCCCAGCCCACCTCACAGAGTTGTTGCAGGAAAATAGGAGGATTATTCCATATGTTCACTATTTTGAGTTATTTAAAAAAATAGAAAGAGAGAATAAAATTAATAAATGTGCATCTTTAATGTTTGCATTCCATGAAGAAGAGATATTCTCTCTAACAGGGCAACCAGTCAGGTTGTACTAAACATCATTTCCAACTAGTAATAAAAATTGTATCTATATCTGGGCATCCAGTCTTATGATTCCATTAGAAATATACTTAGATATCTCTGACCCTGTTGGCCTTCCAAAAGGGCATGAGCCTCAAACATTAGATCCGGGCTCCTAGTGGAGTCTGATACGAATGTTTTGGGGGCTGTGAATAGTTTGTGATGGGTCTTAGCTCTTGCATTCTATCATGATTGCCTTTAATTCCGCCGTGCCCTTAAAACATTCCTATTCCAGCAGGCCGGCCTGGCCTAACCTCTTTTTTAAATTGTTTTTTAAATTTTTTAAATTTTAAATTTGTCTTATAAAATTGGGGTTTTTAAATTTTGTTTCCTGGGCCAAATTATTTAATTGTATTTTAATGATTTTTTAACATTTGTATTATATGTATTTTATCTTTTGGCTGTTCACCGCCCTGAGTGCTTCGGGAGTAGGGCGGTATATAAATTCAATCAATCAATCAATCAATCAATCAATCAATCAATATAATAACAATAATAACAATAATAATAATAATTGTACATTTCTGTTGTTTTATTTTTAATTGGTTTGGGGGTTCCTTGTAATTGCCCGGAGTTACTGATTTAAGTTGCGTGTGCTGTATGTTTATTTTCTAAATAAATAAATATGGTAGCTTGCAAAATGGTCTCAACCATTTTGATTGCTCCCTCTCTGAAAACAAAAGTTGGAATTTATTTGCCTATCGTATAATAACTAGTCCTTAGTCTTGCCTCAAATAATTTGAGTGAAGTAAGGAATGAATATCTTCCCTTAGTATAGAAAAAGGTTAAAATAATCATTGCTCTTCATCTAAACCAACATTTACCCTCCCATCCCATACTATTTAAATCCTCTGGTGAGACATTAGCAGATATTTTTGTCAGAACTTTTAAGTTTTGATAATTTACTGCATTAGCAATTTTTGTAGTATTAGTCATGGTTTTTAATCCTCTTCTCAAACCAATAATTAACCATGATAGAATGAATAAATCATTGTGCAGAAATGCCAAAATATGTCTCTTAGAGAACTCAGGGAAATGGAACTCTTTTTTTAAAAAAATAATATGCATATCTCTGTAATTTTATAGACATTAAATCAAAATAGTGCAAGGAATTCTCCTTCCTGCATTACAGAAATTGGATTACTTAGCTGGCCACAGGAATCATATCTAACTTTCATACCAGGGTTACTATAAAACTTATCTATCAATAGTAAGGATCTCTTGTCAGTGATAATCATTCTTTCTTTCATAGATTCTCTCTGGAATCTACACGAAATGGAATTTTAAAGCCTGGGTGTATTTCTCTATCAAGTGATATAAAACATTTGCTTGATCTTTAATAGAACTATCTTTCCTAAATCCGGCTTGTTCCCTTGATAAAACATTGCTTTTGTCTAGATGAGGAGTCTGGCAGTATAGTTGCATCTTAAAAATGGAGATTACTGCCAGTAATTTTAACAAGCATTGTCGAACTACTATGTCAAATGTAGTTTCATTCATAAATTTTGTTCCATTTCATGCTATACTGAGGAAGTAAGTTTTAGTAATTGTTGTTTTTAAGTGGTTTGAGAATCCCAATTCAATAAAACTTGTTTGGTAGATGATTGTCGTCTTTTGCTTCCTTCTTTTATAGGATTTTGCCTTTGCTTTTGTCCTTTGCATTTCTTTTTTCTTTCCCATTCTTATGGCATGAACTAATTGCTTCCAGCAGCACTTAAAACCTGAGAGAAGAACAGAGAAATGTTCCCTTAGGTATGCTACTCATGAAGGTTAAAAGAGGAGAAGAATGTTGAAAATATTTCATCTCTTCAGGACCATACCAAGGAAAACATACGCGTATTGCCACATTTAACCAACTCTGCTGCTGAAACCTCTATAACTGTGATGGCGAACCTATGGCACGGGTGCCACAGGTGGCACGTGGAGCCATATCGGTGGGCACACGAGCTCAGCTCCGGCACCCATGCGTGTGCTGGCCAGCTGATTTTTGAGCCTTCTGGGCCCACCAGAAGTCAGGAAACACACTGTTTCCGGCCTCCGGAGGGCCTCTGTGGAGGCTCCTAGAAAGGCTCTGGAGCATGGATCAAGCGAAAAACGGGCCTAGAATTATGGATGTGGGCACGCGTGCGTGTGACCCCACCGCACTCCCCCGCTTTTGGCACGCGACGGCAAAAAGGTTAGCCATCATAGTTATAGACTCTATAACTATGATGGCTAACCTTTTTGCCGTCGCGTGCCAAAAGCGAGGGGAGCGCGGGGCGGCAGTCTCTTGCGCGTGCCCACACCTATAATTCAATGCACCCTACCCTGCCATGCATGTGCATGCGACCCACCCGCGCTTCCCCTGCTTTTGGCACATGATGGGCCAGGTGGGCCAGGTAGGCCTGGCTCCCCAGGCTCCTAGAGGCTTTCTAGGAGCCTGGGGAGGGCGAAAACAGCATCCCCCCCTCCTGAGGCCCTCTAGAGGCTGGAAATGGCCCATTTCCCGATTTCCGGTGGGCCCGGAAGGCCCAAAAATCAGCTGGCTGGCGCACACATGCACACTGGAGCTGAGCTAGGGCAACGCTCACGTGCTCACAGATATGGCTCTGCATGCCACCTGTGGCACGCGTGCCATAGGTTCGCCATCACAGCTCTATAAAGATTTTAATGAGGGTGAAGTTTCGTTGTCTGAGCTTGTGGGTTGGTTTCCGAATGTTTCTTTACCAGGCTAGGTAACAGCTGAGTTTAGGGGATGTCGGTGTCGGCGTTCTTCTGTTTATAAGGGCTTCAGGTGTGCGTGTGTCAAGCGAGGGTCTTGTGATGGGTGAAATGTGAGTCATCAGTGAGAGTCTTGTGATAGGAAGGTTACATCAAATCAGGGTCATTGGGAGGTGAACTGCTGTTGGGGGGGTGTTAAGGATATTCTTGGCTCATAACCGATGTTGTGGGTGATTGAGCAGAGTACCCTTTGAGTAAACGCATGAAAAGCAACTGGAAGTGGTTGTGAACCATCACAGTCAACATACAAACACACTGAGTTGTTGTAGTCTTTTACTTTTAGAAAAAAGTTAAAGCAAAGTCTAAAAACAATCCAAGTCATACACAGATAAGGTGATAGTTAAAATATCAATTCAGAGATATTCCAAGTACAAAGTCTTCTTACCAGTTGTTGTCATTACACAATAAAACAGTTTTTGAGTTTCAAACGGGAACAAGTTCAATATCAAAACATTCAATAAATAGTAGAAAGCAACATGCAGCTATGATCAAACTGTGATCATGCAGAGAGATCAGGTAGAAAGTTACAGCAAATAAGCAGGTCAATGGTGTAGTGTCCACACAAGCCATGATCCTGACTTCCCTTAAGTACATTGGCTACAGAGCTTAGCCAATCAGGATACAGGATGATGCAATACAGTCTTAAAGCAATATAATACCTTTTTGACTTCAAGCATACATTGTTGGTTTATATATTGTCTGACCAACTAGTTAGACAAATAACCATTTCCTAACGGGGCGTGTTGCGAGGGTTGGTTGAGGGTCGAAGCTTGTGAGTTCATCGAAGTCTGGCACTCCACAAGCAATTCCATCAACAGACACATTGACCTACAACCAACCTACGAACCCCTCAGAATTCATATCAACTGCACAGCCAACCAGAGACAGCACCGACCCTCAACCAACCCTTGCAACACCCCTTTCCCCAACAGCAGTTCACCTCCCAATGACCCTGATTTGATGTACCGTATTTTTCGGAGTATAAGACGCACCGGACTATTAAGACGCACTTACCTTTTTTGGTGAGGAAAAGGAAGAAAAAGAAATCTGCCTCTGCCTCTGAGCAATTTTGCCTCCTTGCAGCAAACAGCCTGCTTTACTTTCATTTTCGTTTTCAGCATAGCTTGATTAGCACAAGGAAGAAAAAAAAATCTGCTCCAGCAATTTACCTCTTTGCAGCAAGCAGCAGAGCCCTGCGCAAAACAGCTGACAGCAAATCAGCTGAGAGTCGGGAGGCCGATCCAATCAACCTGTGCTAATTAGGCTGTGCTGAAGCTGAAAGGAGCTGGGTTTTTTTCTTGCTGTTTGCTGCAAGGAGGTAACTGCTGGGAAGCAGAGGCGAAAGGGTGGGGGCCAGTGGGTGGACGGGGCTACATTCGGTGTATAAGATGCACCTAAATTTTCACCCCCTTTTAGGGGGAGAAAAAGGTGCGTCTTATACTCTGAAAAATACGGTAACCTTCCTATCACAAGACTCTCACTGATGACTCACACTTGACCCATCACAAAGCCCTCACTTGACACACCAACACCTGAAGCCCTTATAAACAGAAGAACGCTGACACTGACATCCCCTAAACTCTGAAGATGTTACCTAGCTTGGTAATGAAATATTTGGAAACAAACCCACAAGCTCGGAGAAAAAACCTTCACCCTCATTCTACACCCGAGCTACAGATATTCACGTCTATTGCAAAGATTTCAATTTTATTTGAGGGCAGGTTAGGATTTCATGACTATCAAGACAACTCTGGGCCGATATCAACTTACATTTGGATCTAAACATTTATTTGATACCTGCTGGACTCTAGCTGGCATATGCAGTTAATATCAAGTACAAAAAAAGCTCTGCACAAAACTATCAAAACAGTTAAATATGAATATCCATTATCTAATTCATAAATAAATCAATTAAATTCATCAGTAAATGAAACAGGCAGAAGAAGATTCCATTTCTATAGTCTGTTCATGAGAGGTGGGTTTCAGCAGGTTCTGACCAGTTCTGGAGAACCGGTAGTGGAAATTTTGAGTAGTTCGGAGAACCGGTAGTAAAAATTCTGACTGGCCCCGCCCCCATCTATTCTCTGCCTTATGAGTCCCAGCTGATTGGGAGGAAATGGGGATTTTGCAGTATCCTTCCCCTGGAGTGGGGTGGGAATGGAGATTTTATAGTATCCTTCCCCTGCCACGCCCACCAAGCCACGCCCACAAAACCGGTAGTAAATTTAAAATCATCCCATTTCAGTTTTCTTGGGATATAAAGTGGAACAAAGAGAAGCTGTGCCAGACTTTCAAAATTCTTTTATTCTTTCTTTTGAGAGTTATTGTTTTGTTTTTCTTATTTATTGTTACAGTGGATTTGTTTCTCAAAGGCCATTTTTAAAATGGATTTCCTTTGCCATCAGTTGAGATCAGATTATTTTGAGGAGATATTTCACTACACGAGAGAGATACGTGACTACTTTTCAGCGGGATGATTTTTTTTCTTTTTTCTTTTCCCCCAGGAGCTGTCGGGCATCACGGTGACAACTTAGCAGAGAAGATTCTCTCCATACTTCCCAAGTTACCAGGTCATACCAATGATGTGATGGTCAATATGATGGAGCTCACAAGCCTGCACACTAATGAGACAAGTTGCAATATTATAGCTCCCGGCTGCTTGGCACAACCAACGTAAGACTACATCTGTTGGAAATGCGGAGTGGGGTTGGGAATGGAGGAGAGAGGATGGTTGTGAGGATATAGTAATCGGAAGTTAACCTTGATTCACAATTCTTTTATTGCAACAACAACAACAACAACAACAACAACAACAACAACAACAACAATAATAATAATAATAATAATAATAATAATAATAATAATAATTGCAGCTTCCTGCAATAACACCAGCGGAACTGCAAAAAACTCTGCTACTCAGAACATCATATATTTTAAGAAGGTACTTGATTGATACCTAGGACGCTGGCAGCAACTCGTATCAACCATTAGCACCAGTCAATGGTATTTGTGACACTTTTTGAAATGTCCAGTTGACTGAGTTTCATTTTTAATAAAAGAGAATAATAATAATAACTTTAATGTCATTGTACGTGTATACACAGTATACCCATACAACGAAATTCACTTAACACACCCAAAAAGCCTTGGTGGCGCAGCAGATTAAAGTGCTGTTAAGTAACACCAGCTGCCTGCAATTACTGCAAGTTCGAATCTCACCAGGCTCAAGGTTAGGAATGAAACAGGAAGAAACAGATGAGCAACATGAAACAAACAGATGAGCAACATGCCCTAAAGTTGGCTATGATTGACAGGGAAACTTTTACCTTTAGCAAAATTGACAATATATATAGTTAGGCTTTTACTACTATTTGCAGATTACACCTGGGATAGAGAGCTACTCACCTCCACACTTTGCTTGTTCTTTTTATCCATTCATTCTATTTTGTTGACAATACAGTATTGGACTACATAACATACATAGGGACGCGGTGGCTCAGTGGCTAAGACTCTGAGCTTGTCGATCGAAAGGTCGGCGTTCAGTGGTTCGAATCCCTGGCGCCGCGTAACAGGGTGAGCTCCTGTTACTTGTCCCAGCTTCTGCCAACCTAGCAGTTCGAAAGCATGTAAAAAATGCAAGTAGAAAAATAGGGACCACCTTTGGTGGGAAGGTAACAGCGTTCTGTGTGCCTTTGGCGTTGAGTCATGCCGGCCACATGACCACGGAGACGTCTTCAGACAGCGCTGGCTCTTCGGCTTTGAAACGGAGATGAGCACCACCCCCTAGAGTCGGGAACGACTAGCACATATGTGCGAGGGGAACCTTTACCTTTACATAACATACAGTAGTGGGCAAAATTGTGACAATCTTTTGTGAAAAGTGTATTTTCTAAAACTAGCTAATACCACTTTTTCTTGGAGTAGTACCATAAAATTATATAGCAATGGAAAGATAATTTAATCAAGAATGTAATGCAATAACTTGTATGAAGGATTTGCTATTAGAATAACAGTTACAGTATAAAGAAGAAAAGTGAAACACGTAGAAAAAAATGAGATATACAAAAATGATCACCATAGAAAAAACAAGATATACAAAAATTATCACCATGTCAGTTAATACTTAGTTGGGTAACCTTTAGCATAAATGACGGCCTTACAACGTCTTCCCATGGAATGAACCAAGTCTTTTAGTTATGCATTTGTTATAATGTGAAACCAAGATTGAATGATGGCTTCTATTATCTGGGTTTTATTGCTGGGTCACTTATGACTAACAAGTTTCTTTAGTCGGCTCCATAGATTTTCAATTGGGTTAAGGTCTGGGCCATTCCAGCAGTGGAATAGGATTATCTTGAAACTCCCAAAAACAAAAAAGTGGTGTTATTATCCATCAAACTTCAAAAATACACTTTTTCCCAAAAGGTTTCCATAATTTTGGCCACTACTGTAGCACCTCCCATGCCTTTTAACTCTTCTCTCTCCTGTATATGAGGAACAAAGGATCCCAAAGCACAGAATGTAAACAGGCCCAGTGCTGCTCCCAGATGGAGAGTGAATTGTGTGTTCATTGGGGAATGCTGCCATCTACCGAGCACATCATCACCCTGCAAATAAAGAAAACTAGTACATCCTAATACAGATGTACATATGACCGCAAGCAATTGAGCCCAACATTTCTGCTGTTAGATGAATTTTGCGACCTTTCTTGGCTCAGTTGTTCAGTGAATCACTGCAGTTAATAAATTAGTAACCCGGTTGTTAAGCGAATCTTTGCTTCCCAGTTGATGTTGCTAGTTCAGAAGGTCGCAAACGCGGATCCCATGACCCATGACACAGCAGTGGTCATAAATACAAGCCGGCTGCCAAATTTGTGAATTTTGATCACGTGACCATAGGGATACTAGAAAGGTCGTAAGAATAGAAACAGAACAGAACAGAATTCTTTATTGGCCAAGTGTGATTGGACACACAAGGAATGTGTCTTTGGTGCATACGCTCTCAGTGTACATAAAAGAAAAGATACGTTCGTCAAGAATCATAAGGTACAACACTTAATGATAGTCATAGAATAGAATAGAATAGAATAGAATAGAATAGAATAGAATAGAATAGAATAGAATAGAATAGAATAGAATAGAATAGAATAGAATAGAATTCTTTATTGGCCAAGTGTGATTGGACACACAAGGAATTTGTCTTTGGTGCATAAGCTCTCAGTGTACATAAAAGAAAAGATACTTTCGTCAAGAATCATAAGGTACAACACTTAATGATAGTCATAGAATAGAATAGAATAGAATAGAATAGAATAGAATAGAATAGAATAGAATAGAATAGAATAGAATAGAATTCTTTATTGGCCAAGTGTGATTGGACACACAAGGAATTTGTCTTTGGTGCATAAGCTCTCAGTGTACATAAAAGGAAAGATACGTTCATCAAGAATCATAATCACAGCATGAAAAACCATCAAGTCACTTTTTCCAGTGCCGTTGTGACTTTGAACCGTCACTAAATGAACTGTTGTAAGTCGAGGAATACCTGTGTCTGCAGTTGCCTGTTCTTAACCTTTTGGCTTTGCAAACCTAAAAGTCAGATTTTCCTTAATGGTTATTAAAGCCTTCTGGAAGTTGGGTTGGACAGAAGTCCTGCATGATTATCAGTTTTCTTGGAGTTTGCTTCAATCGTGTAAAGAATAGGGGGAAGGAAACAGAAGTATGTAGTAAGGAAGGATCTAAAAAAGTTGAGGATTATTAAGTTAACTATTATCAGTTACATTTCCTAACTTTAGGGCCAGTGGAGATTCTCAAAACTGGCTGTGAGAAGCAACTTCTGGTATTGTTCAGCAGGCAAAGATGAAATATTTTTCCTTCCTCGGCTGATTTTTGAGCAGCTGTTTCACACATTCCACCACTAAGTATATAAATGTCTTGTTATCGTGGACATTAAAGTGTGTCTTAAAATTGCATATATGATGTCTTGAATCTAGACGATACCTTACAATTGTTTATCTGAATTGTGCTTATGGGTGGCTGTTCATTTTAAATCCGTATTAAATAGTCTTCAGGGACTTGTCCTTTGCTACAGATCTTACAAGATTGCAGGAAATGCTTGCTACAGGTTTAAGATATGTGTTTCCTTTTGTGGATTTGCCAACTTAAAGTAATACTTTGGACAGCATACAGAGCTATGTGCCTCGTAGACAACTCCAGCTGCACACTCTGCATCTTGTCACAATTAGGAACTCACCCAGAAGTTGGCATCTGTCATTTATAAGCATCATAATCTTTTTTGTGATTAAGGTGTATTTTGCTATATATCGGTTCACTATTGATAAAAAGTGAATGATTTAGACAGTAATCTACCATTTCACCTGCCCCAAAGATTACTATGGGAAAGGCTTCATTTTCTTCTTCTGAATGGAATGAAAAACAATGATTCTTCATTTCTGGCTGGAAGCTAGAAGAGATCATTCCTCTAATTGTTTTGAGTTTTTGATGTTTGATGTGAACCGCAACTCTTAAGGAAGCATCCGTCCTTCCTGTTTGCAGCTTCACACACTAAATATGAATTAACTCGATTGGCTCAGCCACACAATAAGCAAACCTGTGTACCTTTCTCCCCAAAATTGGGGGTGGGTGGGGGGAGGGCGGGGAAGTTCCACAGTTGTTTTGGTCTCCTGAAATATAACACAGCTTCAGAAATCTCTTTCTTGTGACAAGCTTGGCTGTCAATGAGGAAGAAAAGTATATAGGAACCATAGAGATCATTTTGGAGAAGGTATGTACGGACCAGTGGTGGGTTGCTCCCGGTTCGCTCCGGTTCTATAGAACCAGTAGTAAAACCGGCGGGAGGCTCCGCCCACCGACCCCGACATCATCAGAACACTTCTGTGCATGTGCAGAAGAGCGCGTGCTCGAGTGAAGCACGCGCGCGTGCGCGGCCCCATTACAAATCGGTAGTAAAGGTAAGTAGAACCCACCCCTGGTAGGGACCATTAGTTAACCAGTTCGATCCTAGGTAGAGGTAGATATTTCTCTCTCTGGGCACAATGAGAATGTATCTGCTGAACAAAGCTCTGCTTTGGCGACAGGAAAGGCATCCGGCCAGTAAACACTCAGCTCCATTCAGTTGCCCAGACGCCACCTTGCAAGGGATTATAGGCTCCTTAAAAGAAGATGTTGATAATTAGTTAACTACCATGTTTCCCCGAAAATAAGACCCTGTCTTATATTTTTTTTGAACCCTGAAATAAGCGCTTGGCCTTATTGCCATGCGCTCAAAAGCCCGATTGGGCTTATTATTATTATTTTTTTAAAATTTGATTTATATGCCGCCCTTCTCCGGAGACTCAGGGCGGCTTACAATGCGCTAAGCAATAGCCTTCATACTTTTGTATATTTATACAAAGTCAGCTTATTGCCCCCACAAACTGGGTCCTCAATTTACCTACCTTAGAAAGGATGGAAGGCTGAGTCAACCTTGAGCCTGACGAGATTCGAACCTGCAGTAATTGCAGGCAGCTGATCTTAATAACAGGGTGCTTTAAACCACTGTACTACCAAGGCTCCCTATTATCAGGGGATGTCTTATTTTGGGGGAAACAGGGTAGATCTTAGCCCAGGAAAACAAAAAAATGTGAGAAAGGAACTCAAGGTTTTGATTCTTTTTAGTATAAGAGGGAGGGAAGTGAAAATACACTGAGAGCGTATCCAATCACACTTGGCCAATAAAGAATTCTATTTATTCTATTCTATTCTATTCTATTCTATTCTATTCTATTCTATTCTATTCTATTCTATTCTATTCTATTCTATTCTATTCTATTCTATTCTATTCTATTTTAGACTATCAAGTGTTGTACCTCATGATTCTTGAAGAATGTATCTTTTCTTTTATGTATACCGAGAGCGTATGGACCAAGACAAATTCCTTGTGTGTCCAATCACACTTGGCCAATAAAGAATTCTGTTCTGTTCTGCTCTGCTCTGCTCTGCTCTGCTCTGCTCTGCTCTATTCTATTCTATTCTATTCTATTCTATTCTATTCTATTCTATTCTATTCTATTCTATTCTATTCTATTCTATTCTATTCTATATGTGCAGTTTCCTTCTCTGGCATTTATTTAAAGAACATTCTCTAGAGATACAAATTACAGTGCATTAGTATAACTTAAAGAAGCTGGCTTTTGCTTCAGGAATCCATTTTTACCTTCCACTCAATAAAATAATACTGCTTCCCAACACACACACACACACACACACACACACACACACACACACACACACACAGGCTATTGTTAGTATTGGAGTCTGGAAGAACTCCAGGAATGTTATAATATATAGCCTTGGGATAAAACCCAGATGTTTTCAGTTGAAAACCCACTGTCTGCAAACACCGAAATCCCTGGAAGCCCATGTCTTAGCCATTTTATTCCTTTATATTACAAAAAGAAAAAGGGTTACCCTAGAGAAGAAATTGAGACCATTGGTTACCGTATTTTTCGGATTATAAGACGCACCAGAGTATAAGATGCACCAAGATTTTGAAGACGAAAACAAGAAAAAAAATAGTTTTTGGCCTCCATGCATCCGGTTTTTGCCCTCCCCAGCCCCCGGGAGCACTCTGCAGGCTTCCCAAAACCTCTGGGTGTCCCGTTTTTGTGAAAAACAGGCCCATTTTCACGAAAAATGAGCCCATTTTTGGCCTCCCAAACCCCCCATGCGTTACGTTTTTGCCCTCCCCAGTCCCCAGGAGCACTCTGCAGGCCCCCAAAACCTCTGCACGTCCCGTTTTTGCAAAAAATGGGCCTGTTTTTGGCCTCCCAAACCCCCCACGTGTTGCGTTTTTGCCCTCCCCAGCCCCCAGGAGCACTCTGCAGGTCTCCCAAACCCGGTTTTAATAGTTTTAATGTTGAAAAATGTTTGTAACATTTCTTGAAAATTTCTTTGTTTGGAAAAAATGATTTTATATACTTCTAATTGAAGAACTTGCCAACCAGTGAAAACCTTCTACAGTATATAGAATTAAAGTTGCATAAACTGCAACTCTGTGTTGCTCTCTGGGAGACTCAGATAGCTATTTCTGCCTTTTAAGGCGTCGTCAGTGAGCCACACCCACTTCTCAGATATTCCCCCTGTAAAGGTACAATGTGTCTTTTTCTTTTTCGTAGGCTTTTATGTGCATATTCTTTCTAGCCAGGTTTTACCTACGTAAACTAAGTTGTTCTGCAGCTCAGAGCTGCAGAACAACTTAGTTTACATAGGTAAAACCTGGCTAGAAAGAATATGCATATATATATATATACACACACACACACACACACACACACACACACACACACACACATACATCTGTGATTTGTAACTGAAAGTACCAACATTAGCTTACATTGTTAATCCAAGGTAATTTTGTCTACTCATCAGCCTTCTACTGATCCTAACGATAAAGTTTCTTATTATTTTTAACCCAGATACGGGTAGGCCTCTCCTTATGTCCACAACTCGCAGCTGAAAGTTTGTTGCTAATCAAGCTGGACCTTAAACAAGTTGCACCCAATCTTACGACCTTTTTTGCTGTGGTCAACATACGGTCATAAGTGAAGGGCTACCTTATTGGAGGCAAGTAGACTAGTAAAAGCTGTTTACAAACGAATACCTCTGGGAAATAATTTGCCCAGCTCAGCCAAATAAAAAGCTTCTACCAATCTCTCAGGGAGAAAGACTGAAAACATTTCTCTGGTTTTGTGCTGTAATTCTTAGTTTTTGGCATTTGCACCAAACCGTAATCACTAGTCTTCTGCGTGAGCCAAAATATACAGCTGAAGTTGACTCTCTTATCAAAGTTGCTTGAGGGTTTAGAATAAAATAGGGGAATAAGCTTAAATTACTTTTTAAAAAAAACCTTTAGTGTTTCTTTACTGTTGACTCTTTTTTTTAAAAAAAAAAAATATGGATTGGCATGTTTTGTTTTGTAAGCTTGTGGGAATTTAAACACCATTAATCACAAGATGATAATGTGTTGCCAGTGGGAAGTTGGGAATTGTTTGCTCTATCGAGCGGCAGTTTTCAGAGCTTGTGAAAACAATACCGTCAAGTATTTTTGCTCTTTTGTCTTTTTCACAACGGCCATTGTCATGGTCCCAAGTCTTTATTACTTCCATTACCTTTTGTTTTGTAGTGATGGCTAACCTTTTCCAGACCGAGCGCCCACGCACCCGAACCCCAAAATGCAATGCAAGTGTGGTCCCGCACATGCGCCCCCACATGCGCCCCACCCCCGCACGTGCCCTGCCCCTGCGCATGCGTGTGTCCCCACACACACACTGCCCGTTCGTGTATACGCACGCAGCCCCCTGCATGGCCCCGGCTTTTGCATGTGCACATGGTGCCCTGCATGGCCCCGGCCCACGCATGTGAGTGCACCCCTGCCTCACGGCCCCCACCCCTACCACCCGCGTATGTAGGGCAGAGACCCAAAGACCAGCTGGCCAGCGGGAGGTGCGCACGCATGTGTGGTGGAGCTCAATTGGGGCAAGGGCTCACGTGCCCCCAGAGAGGGTGCTGTGTGCCACTCTGGCATGTGTGCCATAGGCTTGCCATCACGGGCCTATGACTTTCTTGAGATTCTGGGTGGTAACCCAATACATGTGGGCTGAATGCAGAACCATACCTATTCTCCCAAAGGTGCTTTTTCAAGAGGCAAGTGGACTTTCCGGTTTTTCTTTGAAGACGTTTCCGCTTGTCATCCAAGAAGCTTCTTCAGCTAAAAGAACGCAAATGAGCAGCTGCCTGCAAGGAGTATAAACCCTTCCATTCCCCACCATCCAGTCAGAGCTGAAAAAGCTTCTTGGATGAGAAGCGAAACATCTTCTAAGAAAAACCAGAAAGTCCAGTTGCCTCTTGGGGGTGGGGGTAGGGGGTGGGGGGAAGCACCTCTGTGTCTGGTCACCTGGTGAGCAAAATTTCCAACTGTGGTCATTAAATCTTTACTTGAAAATCATCCAGAATCCTGTGATCTTCTGTTGTAACTATAAAGCTATAGCATGCATTGGGAATGGTTACATCCAGAGGTGGGTTTCAGCAGGTTCTGGCCAGTTCTGGAGAACCGGTAGCGGAAATTTTGAGTAGTTCGGAGAACTGGTAAATACCACCTCTGACTGGCCCTGCCCCCATCTATTGTCTGCCTCCCTAGTCCCAGCTGATGGGGCGGAAATGGGGATTTTGCAGAACTTTCCCCTGGAGTGGGGAGGGAATGGAGATTTTACAGTATCCTTCCCCTGTCACGCCAATTAAGCCACGCCCACAGAACCGGTAGTAAAAAAATTTGAATCCCACCACTGGTTACATCAACATTTTTTTTTTAATGTTATCTAATTTTAGGTTCTATTTAATTGGGCCAAACTATGTTATAATAATAATTTTAATTAGCAATTTTATGATGTTTGTGTATCTATATTTTTCTTGACTGTACACCACCTTGAGTCCTACGGGAGAAAGGCGGTATAGAAATATAAATAATAATAATAATAATAATAATAATAATTGTTGTTGTTATTATTATTATTATAATCAAGATCTTGTGGGACTTTAGGATTCAGACTGACAGCACTTGGTCCACAACGTACCTGACATAACAATAGTTGAAAAGAAAAAAGTGTGGTTCATTGACATTGCAATACCTGGTGATGCACGGATTGAAGATAAGCAGCAAGAAAAAATCACAAAGTACCGGGACTTGCAAATTGAAGTTGAGCGACTGTGGAAAAAGAAATCCTGTGTTGTCCCGATTGTAATTGGAGCCCTTGGAGCAATACCCAAAGGGCTTCCCCGCTATTTAGAAATTCTAAATTTGCCGGACTTGAACATTTTGACTCTACAAAAAACCACCTTACTTGGAACAGCTTACATCCTCCGACAATACCTTAACAGTTCCTAGGTCCTTGGTTAGGACTCGAGCTGCTGAGCTATTAACCAGCCTCAAAGGCTGTGAATCTCACTAAAGATTAAATAATAATAATAATAATAATAATAACAACAACAACAACAACAACAACAACAACAACAACAACAACAACAACTAGAAAGGGGGAAAAGAAAGGGAGATGGGCATTTTCAGAGACCCAACAACAACAACAACAACTAGAAAGGGGGAAAAGAAAGGGAGATGGGCATTTTCAGAGACCCAACAGCCTGTCAAATTCAACAAGCCACAGAGAACACCGAAGTGCCTCTGGTAGTCCTCAACGTACGGCCACAATTGAGCCCCAAATTTATGCTGTTCAATGAGAAATAGGTAAAGTGAATTTTGCTCCATTTTATGACTTTTCTTGCCATATTTGTTAAGTGAATCACTACAGTTGTTAAATTAGTAACTGGTTTTTTTTTAAGTGAATCTGGTTTCCCCTTTGACTTGGCTTGTCAGAAGATCACAAAGGGCAGATCCCATGAACCAGGGATACTGCAACTGTCATAAATCGGAGTCGTCAAGCATCTGAATGTAAATCACATGACCATGGACAGAGGTGGGCTTCTCATAATTTAAGAACTGGTTGGCCTAGTGCTGAACTGAAAATGGGAGCGCCTTCCGCGCTTTTGCGCGGCTTCAAACACACTGCGATTTCATGCGCGCAGCTTCCAGCACAGCTTCTCAGCCAGCGTGGAGAGTAGAGCGGGCGAGGCGTGGAAATCAGCTGGGCTGTGTGGGCGGGGCGAGCGAGCCAGAGAGTGAGATATATAGGACGGGATAGCGCCGGGGTGGAGTAGGCTTAGCCAGTGGTCAGAACTACTGGTTCGCCTGAACCAGTCCGAACCGGCTACAGCCCACCTCTGATCATCAGGATGCTGCAACGATCACAGGTGTGAAAAATGGTCATACGTCACTTTTTCCAGTGCCATTGTAAGTTTGGACAGTCACTAAGAGAACTGTTGTAAGTCGAGGACTACCTGTACTATAAAGAGTGAGAAACTAAATTCTAAGCAAAGAAAAAAAAATCCACTCCAAAATATCTATCATCTCTCTCTCTGTCTGTCTGTCTATCTATCTACCCTGTTTCCCCGAAAATAAGACATCCCCTGATAGTAAGCCCAATCGGGCTTTTGAGCGCATGCGCTAAAATAAGCCTCCCGTCCGAAAATAAGCCCTCCCCGAAAATATTTAAACGCAGAGCTGGAAATCAGGTAGGACGGCAAGAGGAACCCCGTCTTGCTCCACGCGCCCCAAAAATAATAAGACCTCCCCGAAAATAAGGCCAAGCGCTTATTTCGGGGTTCAAAAAAAATATAAGATAGGGTCTTATTTTCGGGGAAACACGGTATCAAGCTGTGAAGTGAAGATTTAGTACAACACTGTTTTGACACATTATTAATAAATGCTTAGAACAGGATAGGCGGATGCTGTCCAGCTGTTTTCAACTATAATTCCTATCCCTGTAAATTGTTCTGAGACTCTGGACGGCGGCATCATCATCATCATCCTTATTGTCCCTTGCTTTGGTTGGCAAAACATCTGGGCGGCAGCAGGTTGTCTAACAACTATTCAGTTTTCTCATCAGATATACTGTATCTTAAGCAAGGGCCTCTGGGTTGCCTTGTCACAGAACAAGCTGATGTCCTCCAGATGTGTTAGGTCTAAGGCTCCTCAAACTCTCAACAAGTATGATCATGGGGAGGTGCCTCCTGATGGAAGCCAGACTTCCTACGGTCAGATAGCTTGCAGGTTTGATGCACTGTCACAAATAAAGATGACAAAGACTGATGGCCCAATGCTGCTTGGAGTATTTTGTGTAAGATGAATGTGAATTTAACAACATCAAGGGTGATCTGTATGCTTTAAGAGGGCTTTCTACTTTTATTTCCACATACCATTTCAAGCTAACTATATCGTGTTAAATTATTTTCTCTCGCAGAAACATCTCTTAAAATTTCATTGTGTAAACCAAGGGTCCCCGGTCCATGGTCCGTGGATTGGCACCGATCCACGGCAGGTCAGAAACGGGGCCCCGCAAACAAGCGAAGCCCCATCTGCGGGATGCAGGAAGCATATATTGCTTTTTGATTTTATTTTAAACTGGGATGTCTTGAATTATCTAGGACCAGAATGTTTAGTATATTTTAATTGGTTTTTTATTATTAACGTTTGTATTACATGTATTTTTATCGTTCGCTGTTCACCACCCTGAGTCCCTTAGGAATAGGGCGGTATATAAATTTAATTAATTAATAAATAAATAAATAAATAAATAAATAAATATAAAATCATGCCCCCTCTGATCCATAGAAAAACCTGTCTCCATGGAACCGGTCCCCGGTGCCCAAAAAGTTGGGGGCTGCTGCAGGGGTGAAATGTAAAATTTGTTACTACCGGTTCTGTGGGCGTGGCTTGGTGGTGGGGGTAAGGATAATGTGACTGAGTGGGTGTGGCCAACTTTTTTTAAAAAAAAAACTTTTCAAAGCATTTTTTCTAATGCTTTGAAAAGCCTCTGCCGATCAGACAACTCAGCTTGAATTGTCAGAGAGGCTTTTTAAAAAATGCCTCTCTGCCAATCAGGCAACTCAGCTGGGATCGTCAGAGACGCTTTTTAAAAAATGCATTGAAAAGCCTCTCTGACGATCAGGCAACTCAACTGGGATCGTCAGAGACTTTTCAAAGCATTTTTTTAATCACCTCTTCGGCCAAGAGGTTGCAGAAAAAAATGCTTTGAAAAGCCTCTGACAATCCCAGCTGAGCTGCGCGATCATCAGAGGCTTTTTTAAAAACTTTTAAAAGCATTTTTTCGTCGGAAGAGGTTGTAAAAAAATGCTTTTAAAAGTAAAAAAAAAAAGCCTCTGATGATCGTGCGGCTCAGCTGGGCATGGTGGGGGGGAGGTTGCAGGGATTTTTGCTACCGGTTCTCCGAACCACCCACCACCATCACTACCGGATCAGGCAATCCGGTCCGAACCGGGAGCATTTCCCCCCTGGGCTGCTGGTGTAAACCATAATTGCTTTTTGGGAAAGGTGGTTTCAATTGATTTAGCAAATGTTTCACTTAGCAACAGAAATTGTGGGCTCAATTGTGGTGGTAAGTCGAGGACTATCTGTAGGTGACGTCCGAGCAAGCCTTTTAGCATATTCTGGTTTAATATTGTCTTTTAGCCAATTTTTTTAATCTGAAAGTCTTTTCCTAACCTGACATTGTCAGTTTAACTTTAGATATTTGAATATCAAGTCTCGTCTGCTGGTAAATGGCTGCACTAAAGTAATTTACAAATTTAAGTGACAATCTTCACCCAAATTCCTGACAAATATTGCCCACTCGGATGCTTTATGGTCTTCCCAGTCTAACCAACAGCCTGATGTTTTCAAGGACTCAAGTAGTAACTAGTCTTAATCCTTTGCATCCCAGACAATATTGATCCAGTGGTGCCAGCAACTGATACGATATATATTAAGTTATGAAAAGAACTGTGGCCCTTTTAGCCATGAAAAGTGACATTACGATAGACATTATTCCTACCCTCAAAACGACACTATAGAGCACTGCACACCAGAACAACTAGACACAAGAACAGTTTTTTCCCAAACGCCATCACTCTGCTAAACAAATAATTCCCTCCACACTGTCAAACTATTTTCTAAGTCTGCACTTTTGACTTTGATCAAATCTTTTGAATTTGAATATTTTGAAGACATAAATGGGAGGAGGGAGAGTTGGCTCTTTAATGTATTTTTCTTTAATAAAGAATTATTGTTAATAAGTTTATGCAACGTGTATACTTGTTTTTTCCTAATGATTTTATGCAATAAAAACGTTACCCGCATTTCAGTACAGTTCCAGAGAAATACAAAGCAACCATTTGCTTTGATTGGTGAAATTAAAAGCCTGTATTTGTCACATTGGATGCTTGATGTGAGCCAGTTTCATTCCTTGCTTTGCTAGATTAATTAAGAATCAAATCTCTTCCTAAGTGGAAAGGCCTGTTCGCTATTTGTTTCTTGGCTGCACTGCAGCATGACAGAATATTGGAAACGTATATGCAGAGACAGGGCTGCATTTTGGTATTTTATTATCACGATCCCTTTCTTATCTGTTACTTTGACTAAGACATGCAGATCTGTAAATACGACAAGCCTAGGCCAGAAATCACATACGTACTACTTCTTTTTGGAAAGTTCATTTCACAGGGATCTAAACGTATTTCCCTAGAACGATTTTGTTTTACATTTAATTAAATGGTAATCAGTGTTCAGCACATAACTCCATTTTTTACTAAAATAGCTTCCATTTGTTATAAGTTTCCAACTGGAGTTTGCTGTGTCACTGCGTTTTTGTATTTACCAGCAGAGCTCATTATTTCTGGACTGTCAGACTTTCCGTAGCTTGCCAAAATTTCTTATCAGTAACTGATACTACGTATATCCGCATTCCTTTCTTTCTACTTCACACTTTTCTTTGTTCTCTTGCCAGAGAAGTCCGGCTGCTGAGAAGTAGCCGATAGGAACTTTGCAAAAATGTAACAATTAATTATTTAGTTTAGTAAGATGTTTTATTTTCTTCTTTACAATAAATATGAGTTTAATTAGAAGATGCCCTCAAAACATTCCTGTTTCAGCAGGCCGGCCTGGCCTAACTTTCCCTTTATATTGCTTTTGATTTTATTTTAAACTGGGATGTCTTGAATTATCTAGGACCAGAGTGTTTAGTATATTTTAATTGGTTTTTTATTAACATTTGTATTACATGTATTTTTATCGTTCGCTGTTCACCGCCCTGAGTCCCTCAGGAATAGGGCGGTATATAAATTTAATAAATAAATAAATAAATGTATTCCGGTTTTATTTTATCAAAAGTATACACAAGGAAAATGCCACGATCCAGGCAATTACCCCAGGAAGGTAACGGGGCTAATTGCCTCTGACATGCTGTTAGTTTCCAGTTAGTTGGCATTTAGTGCAAATCAGGATAAATTCTATTTAAGATGCTACTTAGAACTTTTGTTGGCTGGGGGGCGGGGGACGGACATAATGTGAAATAAAGCACAAGACCAAAAATTGATGTAACACGTTGTAATCTTCAGAAAACATCCTTAAAATCTGTGGGAACTATTCACTATCATTGTTGTGGTCTGCCAGCAGCCTGCGGAGCTGGCAGTGGAGTCGGACAGCAATGAGGCTGAGGAAGAACATGGGTCAGTCCTGGAGGCTGGGGAAGGCCCGGATGAGGGCTCTGTGTCGGAGGCAGAGATGGAGCCAGGGCCATCGGGGAGTGAGGTGCGGACACCAGAGCCTCCAGAGACTGACAGTAGAGAGGCAGAGGAACAAGAGGAGCCTGACAGAAGGCAAGAGCAGCTCAATCAAAGAGGACAACTTGGGAGTAGGACCAAGAGATGATTGGCCCCTCCCATAAGGCTTAAAACAGACCAGCAACGGCATTTGGGCTTTGCCAGAAAACAACGTCAGTAGCTTCGTCTTCTTCATCTACGTCTTGCATTTATTTTTGTATCTGTGATTTTTGAATGTTTGCCAAGAAAGGCCTTTGGCAGTTTGCCTAATTGGATCAAGGTTTGCGATAGGACTGAGGAATTTGTGTTGGGAGGAATTTGCTTTAATTTAGTTGAATGATGCTGGGAATGAAGTAATTCTCAGCTGTTCGAATAAAGTTTGTTTTTTCACGGACTGATTTTCTTACTACTTACTTGGGCCTGGATCACAATAATCATTTGGTAAAATGTTCCTGAGCTGAATCCCCTTTACTTCATTAATGACCTCAGAACTTGGCAAATATTCTGAAAGATAATCTTTCTGTGCTTTCAGAATTTTACTTTGAAAACTTTCCCCCAGTCTGATGTCCTCCAGAATTCTTCTATAGCCAGAGTTAATTTGCTCCAGTAAAGTCAATCAGAATACAGATGCACAGCCTTTGGATATTCTAAAGGAGGGGTGTCAAATCAAGGCCTGGAGGCTGGATTGGTCCATGAGGTGTTTAGATCTGGCCTGTGGGCTGCCCTGGAAACCGCGAAGGACCGGCCTGCGGTACTTCTACCAGCGGGTGGCCCTCCCGAGCTCTGTTTTCACTGGCAGAGGGTTGTAGGAGGCTGGCGCGCCTGGCGCAGCTGAAAACTCAGCCCAGGAGCCAGTTTTTGCTGGCAGAGTGCTCAGCCCACCACAGGCGCCCCCGACACGAGTGACGTTCAGCTGGCCATGCCCACCCTGGCTACCCCCCCCCGAGGTCAAACACGACCTTGATGCGGCCCTCAGTGAAATCGAGTTTGATACCCCTGATCTGAAGTAATGATCGGATCACCTCTCCTAGTGCAAGTGGAGCTTTCTGAGACATTAAGAGTTAAAATTCAAGTGATATGTTCCATCAAGACTGTTTCTTGTCTGTTTTGTAGAACGCGCCCTTGGAATGTGCTGTTTGTGAGGGCTGAATTGGCAAGATGGAAAGCATATAAAGATGCATACATTCGGTTGCTACAAAATAGCTGGGATTTTGTGTCCCGAAATGGACAAAGCATTTATTTCAATGGTAAAAATAGCTAATTAAAATTAAATTGAAACCTCTAAAGCAGGGGTCCTCAAACTATGGCCCGGGGCCCGGATACGGCCCGCCGAAGCCAATAATCCTTGGTAGGAGCCTTGGTAGTACAGTGGTTTAAAGCACCCTGTTATTAACACAGCTGTCTGCAATTACTGCAGGTTCGAATCTTACCAGGCTCAAGGTTGACTCAGCCTTCCATCCTTTCTAAGGTAGGTTAAATGAGGACCCAGTTTGTGGGGGTAATAAGCTGACTTTATATAAATATACAAAAGTATGAAGGCTATTGCCTAACACATTGTAAGCCGCCCTGAGTCTCCGGAGAAGGGGGCAGAGGTCGACCCCGAGGCCCCTTGTATGTGGGGTGCCACAGGGGTCAGTTCTCTCACCCCTTCTGTTCAACATTTATGTGAAGCCGCTGGGTGAGATCATCCGTGGTTTTGGGGTGAAGTATCATCAGTATGCTGATGATACTCAGCTATACATCTCCACCCCGGACCACCCCAATGATGCCCTTAAAGTGATGTCACAGTGCCTGGAGGCTGTACGGATCTGGATGGGGAGGAACAGACTCAGGCTCAACCCATCCAAGACCGAGTGGCTGTGGTTTCCAACGTCCCGATATAGTCAATTGGTGCCATCACTGACTATTGGGGATGAGTCATTGCCCCCCACGGAGAGGGTTCGCAACTTAGGCGTCCTCTTGGACTCACGGCTGTCTTTAGAAGAACACTTGACGGCTGTGGCCGGGAGGTCTTTTTATCAGGTTCGCCTGATTCGCCAGTTGCGTCCCTTTCTGGATCGGGACTCGTTAAAAACGGTCACTCATGCCCTCATCACTTCACGCCTGGACTACTGTAATGCTCTCTACATGGGGCTCCCCTTGAGGAGCACCTGGAGGCTCCAGCTGGTCCAGAATGCGGCCGCGCGGGTAGTTATGGGAGCAGCATGGTGCTCCCATGTGGCTCCCCTCCTGCGCGAGCTGCACTGGCTCCCTGTGGTCTTCCGGGTGCGCTTCAAGGTCTTAGTTACCACCTTTAGAGCGCTCCATGGCTTAGGACCGGGGTACTTACGAGACTGCCTTCTGCCACTAATAGCCTCTCACCGCCCAGTACGCTCCCATAGAGAGGGGCTTCTCAGGGTGCCGTCAGCCAAACAATGTCGACTGGCGGCCCCCAGGGGGAGAGCCTTTTCTGTGAGGGCACCCACCATCTGGAACGAGCTCCCCCCAGAGATACAGAAGATTCCGGATCTGCGCACTTTCCGCCGTGCCCTCAAAACATTCCTGTTTCAGCAGGCCGGCCTGGCCTAACTTTCCCTTTATATTGCTTTTTGATTTTATTTTAAACTGGGATGTCTTGAATTATCTAGGACCAGAATGTTTAGTATATTTTAATTGGTTTTTTATTATTAACGTTTGTATTACATGTATTTTTATCGTTCGCTGTTCACCGCCCTGAGTCCCTTAGGAATAGGGCAGTATATAAATTTAATAAATAAATAAATAAATAAATAAATAAATAAATAAATAAATAAATAAATAAATAAATAAATCAAATTAAAAAAAAAATCCGGCCCTCGCAGGACCATGAGGCTGCCCTGCCCACATTGTCCCACCTACCCATTGGCCCCCACCCGCCTTTTAGAGACCGGGGAGGCCGAAAACAGGACATGCGGAGACCTCTGGAGGCCAAAAATGGGCCTGTTTTTTCCCTCCCCAGCCTCCAGAGAAAGTGAGACTGGGAGACACACATACACATACACACACGCACAAACAGAAGTCCCTCATACACACCCCAAGGCAACCTCATCCCTTCACTATCCTGCTTTCCACCCTGGGAGCATAACAAATTAAAATTTAATTTGTGTGTATTGTTTGGACTGCTAAATTGGCCACGCCCACCCAGCCACATGACTACCTAGCCACGCCCACCCAGCTGGTCTGCCCCCCCCGAACAGTCTGAGGGACCGTGAATTGGCCCCCTGTTTAAAAAGTTTGAGGACCCCCGCTCTAAAGCTTGGCCACAGACGTTACAAATTAACACAAAAGAATTGCTGGTTAATTCAAAACTGTCTTACTGAATTTCGCAAGGTTTATTCCCCATTTCTGTCTTCAGAATTGCTATTTTAACGTTAACAAGTTTAACAAGTAACATAGAAATCACCGTAGCTGATTTATTAAGAGTTACTGTAAAACAAAGCCGCTATGGTAATACCATTCGCTTCAGAACAGTCAGCGTAATTGAAATCAGTATTCCTTGCTGGAATTATTTGCTTTTCATATATTCTTTTTTTTTTTTAAATGAAGAAGTTGCAAAAGATAATTATGTGGTATTTTGCCTGTTGGAATAAATTTGAGATGGTGTTCGAGATGGATGTAATTGTAGTCTGTTCATCAGTCCAAAAATAAATTATGTTATTACCATATAAGCCTTTTTTTAAAAAAAATGAAGTATCATACATGATTTGTTCAAACATTGACTGATATTTGCTGTTGAGTCAAAAAGTTAAGTGTGAACATGTGTGACTTCTTATGTAAGCAAAATCGCTTCTCAAATCCATTTTTATTGGATAGTTCATGTCTTTGAAAAATGAAAACAAGCAAGAGGGAAATTAGTTTTTTTTTTCCAAAAAAAAAAAAAACCCATTTCATATATAAAAGCCAAATGTTTGCTAGAAAGTTTTTATTTAGTTTTTCACTCTTCCAAAAAGGTGCCTTAGAAAGATCTTGGCTCTAATCCTCACAATGTAATGTTTATGTCTCCAAGCAGCACATATGCTTGGAAATGGCGTTCTGGTGTATTTTCACTTTTCAAATCAGAATCCTTAAGAAAGTTCCTAGAAATGTTGGCACAATATAAATTAGGAAAATATCAGGGGTGAAATGCTCCCGGTTCGGACCGGATCGCCCGATCCGATAGCGATGGGGCGGGTGGTTCAGAGAACCGGTAGCAAAAATCCCTGGTCCCCCCCCATGCCCAGCTGAACCGCATGATCATCAGAGGCTTTTTTTTTTAAAGCATTTTTTTTCTACAACCTCTTCGGCCGAAAAAATGCTTTTAAAAGTAAAAAAAAAAAGCCTCTGATGATCACGCAGCTCAGCTGGGATCGTCAGAGGTTTTTAAAAGAAAAGAAGCCTCTGCCGATCAGGCAACTCAGCTGGGATCGCCAGAGGCTTTTAAAAGCATTTTTTTTTTACAACCTCTTCAGCTGAAGAGGTTGCAAAAAAAATGGTTTTAAAAGTAAAAAAAAAAAAAAAGTTGGCCACGCCTACCCAGTCAGATTCACTTAACAACCACGTTACTAACTTAACAAATGCAGTAATTCACTTAACAACTGTGGCAAGAAAAATCGTAAAATGGGACAAACTCACTTAACAAATGTTTCACTTAGCAACATACATTTTGAGCTCAATTGTGGTCGTACCTCGAGGACTACCAGCATTGGTTTTTCAACCGGACCTTGGGCTTCAGTTGCTGTTACAAAACGCTCAGTTTGTAGTAAAGCCATGCTTATAATATGTTGTTAATTCCTAGAGTCTTATCAACAAAAACGGGGCAGCTGTTATTTTAAAAGTTGAACAATATTTCTGCACTTTAAAATATATTGGCATTCTGCAATATGGGCATCACTAAGCTAGGACAAACCTGTTCGATTTTAACAGATGCTAGTCTAAACTCTCAATTTTCCTTTTGTGAACAGAGAACCAGCTGCTAGAACTCTGTGGGAGTCCTTAATGAATCTAAAACAGAAGGAAGGTTTGATGGAAGTTAGAAGACACCTTGTGGAAGCTGCAAGCCGAGAAAACTTGCCAATCAAGATGAGCATGGGTGAGCCCATACGCCATTATCTAACTCTACTGCGAATGCACTAGAAGTGGCATGACTTCCTAATGATTATTCATTTGATAAGTTGGGATTATTCTCATTGGACAGGAAGCTAAATTTTCTGAAGTGATTAGGGTTTTAATGCCTTTGCTACATGGAGACCATTTCTGTGGATTTGTTGTGGTCCGCCAGCAGCCTGCGGAGCTGGCAGCAGAGTCGGACAGTGAGGAGTCTGGGGAGGAACATGGGCCAGTCCTGGAGTCTGGGGAGGGTTCAGACGAGGGCTCTGAGTCGGAGGCAGAGATGGGGCCAGGGCCATCTGGGAGTTATGCGTGGACTCCGGAGCCTCCAGAGTCAGACATCAGAGAGGCAGAGGAACAGGAGAAGCCTGTTCCTAGTGCACGCATGCACAGAGCTGCCAGAAGGTAAGAACAGTTAAAACAAAAGGGACAACTAGGGAGTAAGGCCAGGAGATGATTGGCCACTCCCATAAGTCTTAAAAGAGGAGCAAAGACACCTGGGCCCTTTGCAGGAAAGCAACATTGTTAATTCTGTTCCCAGTCGGCATCTCTGTTTGATTCTGGACTCCGTGTGGCTTTGCCAAGTAGGCAGGGTGTCAAGGGAGATAAAGGTTGGTGATTATTCCGAAGGACCTCTCCCAAAGGACTTTTTGCAACTAATTGGGACTCAGCTGTGAATGAACGTAATTCACAGCTGTTGCAATAAAAGAGGTTTTTGGGACTACTTGTGTGCTTTAATGACTCAGGAAGCCTAGGTCACAACAGGATTCCGCAGACATGCGGTCAACTATCTGTTTTATTTTTTGTAATGCAATTAGAATAGTTACACAATTGCATTAAACTGCATGATTAATAATATGCTGAAATAAATGTATCAGAAATTGTATTAATGAATCTTTTACCTGGGATGTAGAATAGAGTAGAGTAGAGTAGAGTAGAGTAGAGTAGAGTAGAGTAGAGTAGAGTAGAGTAGAATAGAATAGAATAGAATAGAATAGAATAGAATAGAATAGAATAGAATAGAATAGAATAGAACAGAACAGAACAGAACAGAACAGAACAGAACAGAACAACAGAACAACAGAACAGAGCAGAACAGAACAGAACAGAACAGAACAGAACAGAACAGAATTCTTTATTGGCCAAATGTGATTAGACACACAAGGAATTAGTCTTCAGTGTATAAGCTCTCAATGTACATAAAAGCTATAAGTGATAAATCATGATCATAGTCATCATAAAAATACATTCATTACAAATCATAAGATACAACACTTAGTGATAGAATCAACCCAAATCGTACTAGGAAACTAAATAAAACAATATAAATTGTAAAGATACAAGCAACAAAGTTATAGTCATAAGTAGAAAAGGAGATAGGTAATAGGAAAGATGAGAATAATAATATTAATACAGTCTTACTAAATAGTTTGACAGTGTTGTGGGAATTAGTTGTTCAGCAGAGTGATAAGATATTTGGTCCTAAATCATTGGAGTTTTCTTGAAAGACATTTGTACATACAATTTCCCATAGCGATGTTCATAATATTTCAGGTTGATTTCTTTGTTCCCTATCTCCAGTATTGTAGGAGCATGAAATTGGAAAAGAGCTAATTGGATGTCATGTTTGTGTAGGAATGGGATTCTTTTATGTTTTGGGCTACTTAATATTTCTGGCCCCGGACACCTCCCCACCCCTATTAAAATAATCAAACTTTTGCATGACACTGCAAATCATAGAATAGAATAGAATAGAATAGAATAGAATAGAATAGAATAGAATAGAATAGAATAGAATAGAATAGAATAGAATAGAATAGAATAGAATAGAATTTTTTATTGGCCAAGTGTGATTGGACGCACAAGGAATTTGTCGTGGTGCATACGTTCTCAGAGTACATAAAAAGAAAAGATATGTTCATCAAGAATCATAAGGTACAACACTTAATGATAGCCATAGGGTATAAATAAGCAATCAGGAAACAATATCAATATAAATTGTAAGGATACAGGCAACAAAATTACAGTCATACAGTCATAAGTGGAAGGAGATGGGTGGTGGGAACGATGAGAAGATTAATAGCAGTGCAAACTTAGTAAATAGTTTGGCAGTGTTGAGGGAATTATTTGTTTAGCAGATTATTATTAATCATTATTTTTAATATTGTAAAACCTTGAAGTCAAATTGCCAGGAAACAGTCTGTTCTCTGTGAGAATTGCACCGATATCCCCTGATCTAGAGACATGGAAATGTATGTCCTTACCTACAGATGGAAGAAATGGAGGGGGGGGGGCTCTATTTTTAGAGCAATGTATGGACGAAGAGGGAATAAAAAGCCTTCACATATCCTATTTCTGTAGATCTTCTCAGAACACCACACGATCGCTTCCTGCCCATGTCCCAGAAGATTAGAGAGAGAGAGCAACGTTTCCATACTTTTTTTCTAACACATAAAGAAGATTATATGTACAGGTAGTTCTCGACTTACAACAGACCCGTTAAAGTTACAATGGCACCGTGACATGACTCTTTTTCACACTTATGACCGTTGCAGCATCCCCATGCTCACCTGAACAAAATTTGGGTGCTTGGCAACTGGCTCATATTTACGAATTTATAAATCGTAACATACCAATAGGAGAAGGTAGTAGGAAAGATGAGAGGTGAGGAAGATGAGAAGATGAGAAGAAGATTCCTAAAAAAAAAGATTTATTTTTTTTTCCCGGTGTAACTTGGTCAGCCCTTCCTTTCTTCAGGTCCTATTTTAGTGATCAGATGTATGGAAAGCATCTTGGGAGTGAAGCTTCATAATGCTTTTGCTTGAATCTTTGCTATTAGCATATTATTGAGCAACCAAAGATGCCTTGTCATCAATGCCATGGTTTGACTTCAGAAGTAGCCTGCCTTGCTTGGCAGTTTTAACAGAGGACAGTAAATCGGAAGGGAGCCTGAATCTCTTTAAGAGCCTTGGTACTACAGGGGTTTAAGGCACCCTGTTATTAAGCTTATTAAGACCAGCTGCCTGCAATTACTGCAGGGTTCGAATCTCGCCAAGGCTCAAGGTTGACTCAGCCTTCCATCCTTTCTAAGGTAGGTGAAATGAGGACCCAGTTTGTGGGGGCAATAAGCTGACTTTGTATAAATATACAAAAGGATGAAGGCTATTGCTGAGCACATTGTAAGCCGCCCTGAGTCTTCGGAGAAGGGCGGCATATAAATCAAATTAAAAAAAAAAAAAAAAATTATGTCTCTTTATTAGCATGCTGAATGATAAAAGCTGAAACACCAGGAGAAACAAATGCTCCTTTCTCCTCCACTAATGGAAAAGGGCCTCCTTAGTTTCCTCCTTAGTAAACTATGCGGAATGAAACACCAAAGGCTAAAGGAGCTCATTAAAAGGCACAAGGCAGATTTAGCCTACAGTAACAATATACTGGTACAGCAGCCTTTATTCGAGAGGCAGGAGTAAAGCTACTGTAAATCCCTTAAACAGTAAGTACATAGGGAGGGAGGAGGGAGAAAGAACTTCAAAGGAAAGAACAGATTTATGGAGATAAGGTGTTTTTGAACTTTGTTGGGAACATGAAAGAACATCCAAGATTGGAGAAAGGAACAAAATGTGACCATCTTTGGACTTTGTGAAAGGAGGACCTAGGAAACATTTATACGAGCCTCATATTCCCAACAGTTTTGAATGTTTGAGTTGGAATCCAGTTATCTCTGTACCACATCCATCATGGGGGAAATCGATATCGGAAATTTAGTTTGAACATTCTTTTTTTAAAAAAATAATTTTTATTGATTTTATTAACCTACATAAATCATAAGTTTGAACATTACACAAACCCCATTGAGGCATTTCTTTGTGAGATTGAATTTTGAGAGCGAAATAAATGTTGTCACTTTAACCAGAGGTGGGTTTCAGCAGGTTCTGACCAGTTCTGGAGAACCGGTAGGGGAAATTTTGAGTAGTTCGGAGAACCGGTAGTAAAAATTCTGACTGGCCCCGCCCCCATCTATTCTCTGCCTCCCAAGTCCCAGATGATTGGGAGGAAATGGGGATTTTGCAGTATCCTTCCCCTGGATTGGGGAGGGAATGGAGATTTTACAGTATCCTTCCCCTGCCACGCCCACCAAGTCACGCCCACAAATCCATGCCACGCCCACCAAGCCTTGGTCTTGGCAGTTGTACAATACTGAAAAAATCTTAAGTGACTTGAGTCAGACATAGAGTAATAAACAATCCTTCCTTATTCAACATGGCTCCATCTTCAAGGCCACACCCGAGCCTAGGAGAATAACCAGATCTTCAATAGCTTCCTGAATATCATCAGGGTGGGAACCATCGAAATCTTTGGGGGACTATCATTCCAGAGGGCAGGCACTATAGCCAAGTATACTCCTCGGCTCCTGCTAGGCATCATTGTTTAACCGATGGGGCTCAAAGCATGCCCATTCTGCAATCTCATGGGACAGCTGGAGACAGGTGGTCCCTCAAAGAATGAGTGGCTGTGGATGCCGGCGTCCCGATATAGCCAGCTGGTGCTATCGCTGGCTATTGGGGGCGAGTCATTGACCCCCACAGAGGGGGCTCGCAACTTGGGTGTCCTCCTGGACACATGGCTGTCTTTAGAAGAGCATATGACGGCCGTGGCCAGGGGGGCTTTTTATCAGGTTCGCCAGTTGCGCCCCTTTCTGGATCGGGACTCCTTATGCACAGTCACCCATGCCCTCGTCACGTCTCGCCTGGACTGCTGCAATGCTTTCTACATGGGGTTCCCCTTGAGGAGCACCTGGAGGCTCCAACTGGTCCAGAATGCGGCCGCTCAGGTGATTATGGGAGCGACGTGGCGCTCCCATGTAACACCTCTCTGCACGAGCTGCAGTGGCTCCCAGTGGTCTTCCGGGTACACTTTAAGGTGTTGGTTTTCATCTTTAAAGCGCTCCATGGCTTAGGGCCAGGGTACCTTAGAGATCGCCTGCTGCTATCGATAACCTCCCACCGGCCAATATGCTCTCACAGAGAGGGCCTCCTCAGGGTGCCGTCGGTCAAGCAATGTTGGCTGGCAGCCCCCAGGGGGAGAGCCTTCTCTGTGGGGGCACCCGCCCTGTGGAATGAGCTACCTCCTGGAATACGACTGATCCCGGACCTCCGTACTTTCCGTAAGGCCCTGAAGACTTACTTATTCCAGCAAGCCGGCCTAGCCTAAAGGATTTTTAATGGGATTTTTAAATTTTATAGATTTGGGGTTTTAAATTGGGAGGCTGATTGATTTAATCTCTTTTAATTATCTTAACTTTTGTATTGCATGTATTTTAATTTTGGCTGTTCACCGCCCTGAGTCCCTTCTGGGAGAAGGGCAGTATACAAATTAAATTAATAAAAAAAAATTAAAAAAAAAATAAAAATCAATTGGACTTGTGCCATAGAGGGTTTATAGGAGATAACCAGCATTTTGAACTGTACCTGCAAGATTGCTGATAAACAATAGTTCACAGGAACATAATAAAGCAGGCACACCTACTGCTCACACAACTGCATTCTTGACTACTAGGCCATCAAGCGCTAAGGAAATGAAGAAATCCAGGCAGTTCAAGATTTATTGCAAGCTTACTGGCCCAAGTAAATTGGTGGTAGATAAGAGTCACAGGAATTCAAGGTCGATTAGACTTGAATCTCTTGTAGGTGTGAAGAGATTCATAACTGATGATGTGTTTGACCTCTCCTCTCTCCTTCTGGATTAGTCTGGTCATCTACATATACCTTCCAAGCAGTGGTGAAATCCAAATTTTTTTACTACCAGTTCTGTGGGCATGGCTTGGTGGGCGTGGCAGGGGAAGGATACTGAAAAATCTCCATTCCCACCCCACTCCAGGGGAAGGATACTGAAAAATCCCCATTTCCTCCCCAGTCCTGGGGGAAGGAAGCAAAATCTCCATTCCCACTCCACTCTGAGGCCAGCCAGAGGTGGTATTTGCCGGTTCTCCAAACTACTCAAAATTTCCGCTACCGGTTCTCCGAACTGCTCAAAATTCCCGCTACCGGTTCTCCAGAACCTGTCAGAACCTGTTGGATTTCACCCCTGCTTCCAAATGATCTTGAAGAGTAGCCCAATTAACTGCCTTGTCAAACACAAGGCCCACAATGTGGTTGGATCTGGACCGCGGGGCTGTCCTGAAAAATGTAAGGGGCCGGTCCACCTCACTTCAGCCCAGTCTACCCAATGCGAAGAGGAAACATCGGGCCAGCATGGCTTCGGCCCGGTCTACCCAGTGCAAAGAGGAAACATGCCAGCAGTTTGGGGAGTGGCATCAAGCTGGCCACTCCCACCAAGCTGGCCACCGCCATGCCCCCCCCCCAAGGTCAACCACAGTTCTAATGCAGCCCTCAATGAAATTGAGTTTGACACCCCTGGCATAGTACAATAGTCCATTTGTGATGCAACCAGGCATGAGTGACAGTCTGAAGAGCACCCAGGAAAGGATGCAACTGGTGCACTAGATTTGCCTATGCCGGTGATGGCTAGCCTTTTTGCCATTGCATGCCAGAAGGGGGGGCCGGGGGGGTCGCACGCGCACGTGCCCACACCCATAATTCTATGCCCCCCTGCGCATGCACGTGTGACCCCCCCCCCGCTCATGGCACGCGATGGCCCGGTAGGCCCGTTTTTCTTTCTCAACCGGCTCCAGAGCCTCTCTAGGAGTCTGGGGAGGGCGAAAATGGCCTTTCCCACCCCCCCGGAGGCCCTTCAGAGACCAGAAACGGCCCGTTTCCCAACTTCCGGTTGGACAGGAAGTGACATTTTTTGCTGTCCCCAGCCTCCAGAGACTCCTCGAGGGGCTAGAGGTTTGCAATTCATAAATGAAATCATTTCAAAGGTTTTCCTTATGTAGGCAGGTTGGTTACTTGTTAATTAGACAAAATTGTATAGTAAATAAACTTTAACTTAATTAAGTAGAAGAGCGCACACCCTTGTCTTTAATTTAGGCAATAGAAATGTGTAAGCCATGACGATCAAGACATTTTGTTCCTTGAAATCTTATTAACTTTTCCTAGTTGGCCTGCCGGAACAAAATGAACTTTTTAAGATTTTGGATAATATTTAAGCAAAATAAAAGGCAATAAAATATCAAGAAACAAACCAACTATAATATGGCTCTGGCTTTATTCATTTTGGGACACCAAAAGCAGTTTTTTAAAGAGTTCATCCTTCTGTTGTCCTTGAGAATCATCACTTAGTAATGAACTCACAGCTTTCTGCTGTTGGCCTATATTAATATATGTCTTCCTTCCTTCCTTCCTTCCTTCCTTCCTTCCTTCCTTCCTTCCTTCCTTCCTTCCTTCCTTCCTTCCTTCCTTCCTTCCTTCCTTCCTAGCTTCTAATCTGCATAGAACCATCTACAGACCACGTCATGTCCACCTGATTGATTCCCCTTCCTTCCTTCCTTCCTTCCTTCCTTCCTTCCTTCCTTCCTTCCTTCCTTCTTTCCTTCCTTTGCAGCTTCTAATCTGGATAGAACCATCTACAGACCACGTCTTGTCCAGCTGATTGATTCCTCTTCCTTCCTTCCTTCCTTCCTTCCTTCCTTCCTTCCTTCCTTCCTTCCTTCCTTCCTTTCTTTCCTTCCTTCCTTCCTTCCTTCCTTCCTTCCTTCCTTTGCAGCTTCTAATCTGGATAGAACCATCTACAGATCACGTCATGTCCACCTGATTGATTCCCCTTCCTTCCTTCCTTCCTTCCTTCCTTCCTTCCTTCCTTCCTTCCTTCCTTCCTTATCAAAGGTCATTTGATAATTATTAAGGAATGAAGTTGTTATAGCGTGACAAGAAAGCCATGATGAGATAGATAGATAGATAGATAGATAGATAGATAGATAGATAGATAGATAGATAGATAGATAGATAGATAGATTTGATTTATTTGCCGCCCTTCTCCGGAGACTCAGGGCGGCTTACAATGCATTAAGCAATAGCCTTCATACTTTTGTATATACCTGCTTAGTAGGGCTTTCGCCTCCCCCCCCCCCCCCCGCCCCAGGCAGTGTTCTTTTTTATACAAAGTCAGCTTATTGCCCCACAATCCAGGTCCTCATTTTTCCTACCTCGGAAGGATAGAAGGCTGAGTCAACCTTGAGCCTGGTGAGATTTGAGCTTGCAGTAATTGCAGGCAGCTGTAAGACGCCCTGAATCTCCGGAGAGGCGGCAAATAAATTGAACCAATAAATAAATAAATAAATATCATCATGGTGCTACTTAACAGCACTTTAATCTGCTGCGCCACCAAGGCTCTTGACATGAGTGTGTGTGTGTGGGGGGGGATCTTATATTGAACAAATGAAAAATATTATTTTCTGCATGAAAAATATTGTGTAAATATATTTGGACATGGGTTACATTTTCCATTTGCTTTACTCCTATGCTCTTGAGAACGACTGCAATATATAAATATATATATATATTTTTTCCCCTGCACCACAGGGAGAGTCACCCCAGAACAGCTTCACTCGTATATCCAGCTCTTCAAAAAGAAATTTGACGCTCTTGAAAACCATTGTGGGCTTCTGCAGATCGCACTGGCTGTTGTGCAGACCCTAAAAGACCCTCAGAATGCCAAATGGGACAACTTTTTAGCTTTTGAGCGGCTATTTGTACAGGTACCGTATAAGCTGAACTTTGTAGCTATTTTTTAGGAGTAGACATTGCTTATGCTGCTTTCTTATTTTACTCCTTATGTGTTGGTAAGTGATTAATTAAAAAGCAAAACGGAGATGACTTGAGCTGCCTACCTCAAAGTTAAAAGTTAAAAGTTAAAATTATAGTGAGGTTTTGCAGAGCTGTAGCACTTTCGGGAGGGAAAATAGTTTTGCTGCAATTGGCACACACTGCAGAAGAACAAATGATGACCGGGGCTATTCTGAACACTCTGAGGTGTGTGGTTTGCCTGGAGTCCTTGTCACTGTCTGGACCAGGGGTCAGCAACCCGCGGCTCTGGAGCCGCATGTGGCTCTTTCATCCCTCTGCTGCGGCTCCCTGTTGCTGGTCGGCTCCACAATTGATAGGGCTTTCAGTTAGGACAGGTAGAGGAAAAAGGACGCCGCGCTAGGAGGAGACTCTATGGTGGACGAACTGACTTCCAGTCGGCAGAGGAAAAAGGACACCGCGCTAGGAGGAGACTCTATGGTGGGGGAACCGACTTCCAGTCAGCAGAGGAAAAAGGACGCCACGCTAGGAGGAGACTCTATGGTGGGGGAACTGACTTCCAGTCAGCAGAGGAAAAAGGAGGCCGCGCTAGGAGGAGACTCTATGGTGGGGGAACCGACTTCCAGCCGGCAGAGGAAAAAGGAGGCTGCGCTAGGAGGAGACTCTATGGTGGGGGAACTGGACTTCCGGTCGGCTCCAGAATTGAACGGGGGCTTCCAGTTAGGACCTTTGTGGCTCTTTGAGTATTTAAGGTTGCCGACCCCTGGTCGGGACTAAAGGGGATACCGTGGCCTGAATTGCCCTGTGGCGAGAAGGGCTCTTTCGTTCGGTAGATCCCAGAGATCTCGGTAGGTTTTTTGTTTTTTTTTGAGGGGCTCCAGAAAAATCTGGAATAAAAACAAGGACTGGTCAGACACGAGTCAGATCATTTCGTAATATCCTCCTCTTTTGCGGCAATAGCAAAGCCAAATCCATTCTAGGGGACTGGAGGAAAATTTACAAGGCTGCTGTATCTGTGAGGTAAAATCGCTCGGATTCATTCTAGGTTAGATTCTGGTTCTGCAGGCCCTTTGTAGACAAGTGGAGCTCAGTCTGGTGTAAGTATCTTTTGGAGGAAATCTGTTGAGAAGACGATCAACTTAAGAGCCACAATAGAGACCAGGAAATGTATTGTTTAAGCCGTGCAATCATTAAGTGAGGCGTCGTGTGACTATACCCAGTTTTATCTTTTGGACCATGATCGTTAAGTGAATCACCGTGGTTGTTAAGCGACTCGTTACCTTCCCTGCTGGCTTTCCCACGGACTTTGTTAGTCAGAAGCTGACTGGAAAAGTCACAGATGGTAATCACATGACTGTAGGATGACATGACCATCGTAAATGCACAATATTTGCCAATAGCCTGAATCATAGACATGTATCCGTGGGGACACCTCAGCTGTCTTAAGTGCAGGGATTGGTCTTTAGTCACTTTTTTTCAGTGTCATCATAACTTCAAATGAATTAGACTTAGATTAGGTTGGGTAGAGTAGAGTAGAGTAGAGTATAGAAGGGAAGAGGAGAAGAGAAGTGTAGAGTAGAGTAGAGTATAGAAGAGAAGAGGAGAGGAGAGTATTGAAGGGAAGTGGAGAGGAGAAGAGAAGAGGAGAGAAGAGTATAGAAGGGGAGAGGAGAGGACAGGAGAGGAGAGGAGAGGAGAGGAGAAGATGGATAGGATAAGATAGGATAGGATAGGAGCTAAACAGATGGCTGTTAAGTGAGGGCTACATGTAGAGAGGATCCAGGATGTAACGGGTTATCTGGACTCCTTCCAGACAAGTTTCACACAAACAACATGATACAACATTGATCAATTTTTTTTTTAATTTTTATTAATATATTCTATACACCAATACACAAATAAAATATACAATCCTGCCACCATGGTATAATGTGATTACATTGTCCATAAGTATAAAGTCATTCCATTATACATACATATTTGCCATCATATATATATACATCATCATATATCTATTCTATCCCACCTTTTCTGGACCCAATCGTACCATACTTTCCAACTGTTATAAAATTCTGAATCTTTTTTACCATTCATCAATCTAGTTAATCTATCCGATTCCGCACACTCATTAATTTTATATATTATTTTCAAATCTATCGGTAAGTATTGATTTTTCCCCAACATTGATCAAATTTTAGATGTCCTCTGGTAGGACTGGGACAGAGGGAATGCATACTGTATATCGGAGCTGGTCTCTTAGTGGCTTTTGATAGCATTGACTGTGATATCTTCATGCTCCAGCTTCAAGGTTTGGCTGTGGGAAGCATGGTGTTACCTTGTTTTTCTTCCTTCCACCATAGCTGTTTCTAGATGTTTGTTGCAGCAGAAAAGAGGTTCAGCCAAAGCCCCTTCCACGGCAACATTCATAATGATTACTCACCTCCTCCTGTCTAGGCTACTGCAGTGTGCTGCACATGGGGTTGCCCTTGAACATCTTGGGGAAGCTGCAGCATAAGAAGTTATGGGTGCCCTTTGTAGGCCATCAGGATCATGCCGACTATGCGGCATTGTATTTTTATTTCCTTCTTTTCGCGTCTCCTCAAATTGATCCTGTGAATTACAAAGACTTAAAGATCTAATTAATAAATAACAAAGTAAAAGACTCTACCAATATAGTGAGAACAGGCTGGTCCAGGTCTGATTTCAAATTGCCACATAAAAATATACTTCGAGGGACAATCTATCATCAAGACGCTATCCAGGCCCCAAGTTTTCTTCCAAAAGACCTTTGGCATTTAAAAAAAACAACAACCACTGGATCCGATCTCATCTAGGTAAATCTCTTTGAAGTCCAGTTAAACTCAGTGGGAGAGTTAAGCTTGTACTTAAATCCCTACTGCTAAAATCCATCCAACTCAGCCTGCAATTCTATATTAAGTATTTAAGGTGCTGGTATTCAAGGTGCTGGTAATTACCTATAAAGCCCTACATGGCTTAGGCCCAGCATACCTGGCGGACCATCTGCGGCCAACAACGGCTCCCCATCGCCCGGTGCGTTCTCACAGAGAGGGCCTCCTTGGGGTCCCGTCGGCCAGAGAGTGTCGACTGGTGACTCCCAGGGAGCGGGCCTTCTCTGTGGGCGCGCCTACTCTGTGGAATCAGCTCCTCCTGGAGCTCCGGGTGGCTCCTGACCTTCGCTCCTTCCGCCGTGATCTTAAAATATGGCTATTTGGCCTGGCCGGATTGGACTGAAGGGGTTTTAAATGTGATTTTAACGGGTTTTTATATTTGTTATATTTTATAATTGAATTTGTGCATTTATTGTTGTGAGCCGCCCTGAGTCCTTTGGAGAGAGGGCGGCATACAAGCCAAATAAATAAATAAATAAAATAAAATAAAATAAAATAAAATAAAATAAAATAAAATAAAATAAAATAAAATAAAATAAAATAAAATAATAAAATAAAATAAAATAAAATAAAATAAAATAAAATAAAATAAAATAAAATAAAATAAAATAAATAAATTTTGGAACTTAAGAGAGCTTTTTTTCCAAAATCCATGCATAGAATTAGGTGGCCTGATTTGGGCTGGACCAGGGGTCAGCAACTTGCGGCTCAAGAGCCGCATGCTGCTCTTTGGGCCCTCTGCTGTGGCTCCCTGTCAGGTGATCCCACCAGTGGGTGCCCCCCCCTTGCCCTCCCCTCCCAGTCATTCCTCGCCTGGCCTGAGAAGGTAAAGGCGATGGCGGGGGATGGAGAAGCGGCCAGGGCAGAGACAGAGACAGAGAGATACAGAGAGAGGGGGAGAGAGATAGAGATAGAGATACAGAAAGAGGGAGGGAGGGAGGGGAGAGAGAGATATGTCAAAAGGATTTTGTGGTTCCCGGTGTTTTTTAACAACTGGTTCTCTGCCCTAATGACCAGCTGGGTAGGCGTGGCTAAGCAGGGATCATGTGACTTGTGGAAGTGAATGACATCGAGTTGGCCACACCCACCCAGGTTTTGTAGCTCCCGGTGTTTTCTTTTCTGTGGGAAACAGGTCCAAATGGCTCTTCGAGTATTTAATGTTGCAGACCCCTGGGCTGGACCATGCTAATGGTGTCTGAAGTATGAGTATTCTGTTTATAATTTTATTTGAACAAACATAAACACACAGTACTGCATAAACAGTTAAAACAACCCAACGATAGTGTTCTCGCATTTAAAACTGAAGAAAAATAAACAAAAAGAAAAGAGTAGTACCAAATCCTTTCCTAAACATCTGTCTCTGGATTTAGACCCATTATGTTTCAATTTTTTTTTAATAGGCCAGGAATTGCAACTGAAGTCAGCTTTCCCATTCAGCATTGTAATTATCCCTTGTGTACACATTCATTTTCTTTAGTCAAACATTGCATTATATGATCCGTAAGGCTTGCAATTTTCTATGTTCTGAAGTAGGATGCGGTGCTATTTCAAGTCTAGAGTAGGGAAGCGTGTGGCTTAAAGAAAAAGAAGAAAAAAAAGTCCAGCTTGGTAATTGAATAGTCTGCCTCTAAAAAAAAATTCAGGGTCCCAGAAAACTTCCTTATGAATATAAACTGTTAGCAGGAGCAGCATCAGCAGGAAAAGAAGGCATTTTGACCAATATTGTGAGATGCACGTAGTTGCTTTGCATTATTTTGGTTCTGTTATTTGCCTGGAACATAATTGAATAAGCACAGTACTTAAAATTGTGCAGGGCAGGGGTGAAATCCAGCAGATTCTGACAGGTTCTGGAGAAACCAGTAGCGGAAATTTTGAGCAGTTTGGAGAACCGGCAAATACCACCTCTGGCTGGCCCCAGAGTGGGGTGGGAATGGAGATTTTGCAGTATCCCTCCCCTGCCATGCCCACCAAGCCACGCCCACCAAGACACACCATGCCCATCAAGCCACGCCCACAGAACCGGTAGTTAAAAAAATTTGGATTTCACCACTGGTGCAGGGCATTTGTTTATTTACGCAAATTTTTCACACTTTTCCACATTAAAGAAGGAGAAGGAAGAGGAGAAGATTTGATCATTCCATAAATGGAGCTTTTTACATAAGAAGTCGCACCCGCGTCAATAATTCTAAACTCTTCGTTTTCAAAAAGGAAGATAAATTTCACAGAGAGAGAGAGATCGTGGTGACTGTGGAATCACTGGAAAAGTAAAGCTTGAGCCAAAAATAGAGTTGTCATAGCCAGACCCTACTGCCCAGCAAAAAAAAATTGCTTTTAACAGAATGTCGTATTCAAAATGTCACAAAGTACTTTGGAAAAACACTCCTCAGAAATTGAGCTAGGTAATATAGATAACGGCTTTTCGGTTATAAGGACAGAAGTATCTTCTTTTCTTCTTACGTATGAAGCAAACCACAGTTTAGCGTTAGGACTTTTGTTGGCCTTATCAGAAAGGTATTTATTTTGTTTGTGCCAGTTTCCAGAGGGTTGTAATGTGATGCCGAGACATTTGAAAGAGAAAGCAAGGTCTAAACGTTGAAAATGTGAAACGGGTAAGAGCCTTGGTAGTACAGTGGTCTAAGGCACCCTGTTATTAAGCTGGTTATTAAGACCAGCTGCCTGCAATTACTGCAGGCTCAAATCTCACCAAGGCTCAAGGTTGACTCAGCCTTCCATCTTTTCTAAGGTAGGTAAATTGAGGACCCAGTTGTGGGGGCAATAAGCTGACTTTGTATAAATATACAAAAGAATGAAGGCTATTGTTTAGCGCATTGTAAGCCGCCCTGAGTCTCCGGAGAAGGGCGGCATATAAATCAAATTAAAAAAAAAAAAAGTGAAAGGAACAGATTTTATGGCCTGAGATTTGTCTGAATATTAGAGGTAGGAAAGAGCATAAGGAATCCTTAGATCCGTGATGGCGAACCTATGGCACGCGTGCCCGAAGTGGCATACAGAGCCATGTCGACTGGCACGTACAGCATCGCCCGTTCCTCTTCCAGGTTTCTGGCGGGCATGCCTGCACGACAATCAGCTGGCCTTTTTACACGCAGCACTACAAGAGCCGAGGTGGCGCAGTGGTTAGAGTGCAGTACTGCAGCTACTTCAGCTGACTGCTAGTTCAGCAGATCAGCGGATCAAATCTCACCGGCTCAAGGTTGACTCAGCCTTCCATCCTTCCGAGGTGGGTAAAATGAGGACCCAGATTGTTGGCAGCAATATGCTATTTAGTATACTGTCGATTGTTGTAAGCCGCCCAGAGTCCTCGGAGAGCGGGAGGCATAGAAATATGACAAACAAACAAACAAATACTGGAAGAGCTGGTCTTCCGTTTTCCTGCGTGAGCATACGTGCCAGCCAGCTGATCATCGTGTGCGCATGCACACCAGAAACCCAGAAGACTAGATGCCAGACGGAAACTGGAAGTTCATTTTCTTTCCTTTTTTAAAAAATAATTTTTATTAAACTTTTGACTTTTAAAAACAAGATAAAGAAAAATACAACAAAAGCAAAAACACATTAAAAATACATAACAAACATAACATTACATCATATATTATTGTACAGCTTACTGTATCAACATGTATATATATTCTCTATTTTTATTCAATTGTTCATCTACGTACTTATATTTACATTGGTATCTATTTACACAGCCATCATTGTCGGGTTAACACTATTCAGTAATTTACACTTCCTAGTTTTAACCCAATTAAGTTAACATTCCGAATTACTGTTTTGATTCCTTTTTTCTAACCATTCATATAATTTGTTACACATTCTATAATATTCCGACTCTTCCCTCTCCTTAATGGAAGTTCATTTTCATTTTCCTCTTCTGGGTTGCGGCCCAGACGAGCATGCGCTCCCTTTTCGGCACTTGGTGCCGAAAAGATTCACCATCATTGCCTTAGGTTGTATCCTACTACTCCTAAGATAAACTGTTTCTCTGGTCATAAAATAAATAAGATTTGCTCCATTTAGCTAACTGTTTGTACAAGAAGAGGTTACACTTTTTTCCCTTAAAGCTCCCAACTTTTGTGGAGCAAGATTTATCCGTGGACCGGAAGAGACATGGTTTCATGTGGCCTGCATCCTATGAATGGGACTTCATTTGTTTGTGCAGCCCAGTTTCTGGTATGCTGCGGCCCAGTGCCAGTCCATAAATGGGGTTGGGGACCCCTGCCCTAAAAGTTGAGTAGAACTACAAAGGAATAACAGATCCTTGAGCTCTGAATCGCTATCAAATTCAGTTTTCACTACAAAATGTTTTAAGGGAGAAGCATCCAGTATTGCAAAACTTCTTATCTTTTCCTCCGTGTATGTGTCTATAACTCAGTTTCAGCTGATTAGGTTTTTTAAAAAAGATGTTCAAAGAGCATCTTCAGCTCATGATGTCACTCGATCAGCGATTGCAGTATGACTATGATAATGGCAGTTCAGGGATCACTGTCTGGGACATCACTTAGAATCCATGATTCATCATTTTTGGCACGAATGGGAGTCAAGAGGGAATGGATCCCTCTCGTCTAGATGGCTGCAAATACTGTCTCTCTCTTTTGCATTACTATCCTTGCAAGGACATGGAACCAAGGTCTTCATTTAAATCCTTCAACTAATGTATGTAAAGGAACGCAGTGGCTCAGTGGCTAAGACGCTGAGCTTGTCAATCGAAAGGTCGGCAGTTCAGCGGTTTGAATCCCTAGTGCCGCATAACAGAGTGAGCTCACGTTACTTGTCCCAGCTTCTGCCAGTTCGAAAGCACGTAAAAAATGCAAGTAGAAAAATAGGGACCACCTTTGGTGGGAAGGTAACAGCGTTCCGTGCGCCTTTGGCGTTGAGTCATGCCGGCCACATGACCACGGAGACGTCTTCAGATAGCGCTGGCTCTTCGGCTTTGAAACGGAGATGAGCACCGCCCCCTAGAGTCGGGAACAACTAGCACATATGTGCGAGGGGAACCTTTACCTTTAGTAATGTATGTAGTTGTGCATGGCTGGGATACAAAATAGGAGAAGTGCTATTTATGGCTCCTTCGGTTCCTGAACAAAAGTTTGGTTTTGATTTTGTTTGTTTGTTCGTTTTTTGGTGACCATAGTGCCCTGCAGCTACATGTGATTAAATGACATTTGCTCAAAAGTTCTGTTTTACCTCCATTAATTCCATGGGACTGAATAAAACAGCATTGACTAAAGTTTCTTGGCAATGATAAATACTGTTTTTCCTCTGACAATAGTCTGTCCACCATTGTTGTCAGAGAATTATACCCACAATCATTGAATGCCCATTTTGTTTTGAATTATACACAGTGACCCAACTTCATTTTTTTAAAAAAAAAAAAAACTTTTTTCCTCCTTAATTATCTTCTAAACTGTTGATGCTCACCAAACTTTAATTAGGTTTATATTATGGGTTCATAGTACAATCATTAATTCTCCTTCAGCCTCCCTACGTTGAACGGAATCCATGAACGGAATCCAAGACTGAGGAAGAGATCACCAATTAGCCCCTCAGAAGTTACAACTAAGCATTACTTGTTTCTGCTAGAACATATGCCCTTTGTCCATTATGGAGAGCCATCACTAGACTGATTCTACTTATCGGGAAGATGTGGCAATAGGGATATTTCCCACCCCCACCCCCGTTCTCAAAGGGAATGAAAAGCATTTGTGATGGCAGTGCTTGCTCCTGCCAATTCGTTTTCCTCACTTGACACTTCTGCCAAGGGACGTAAAAGCATAAGAAACTCTCCGGGAGGAAGAAAATTGGGGCGCTTATAAATATTTGCCTGTGCAAAATCTTTTGCAAGTTTCTCTCCATCCCCTATAAAGGACGTATTTTATTTCTAAGGCTACATTTGTAGAATGGAATAGGAATAGGAATAGGAATAGAATACAGAATACGGAGTGGAATAGAATAGAATAGAATAGAGTAGAGTAGAGTAGAGTAGAGTAGAATAGAATAGAATAGAATAGAATAGAATAGAATAGAATAGAATAGAATAGAATAGAATAGAATTCTTTATTGGCTAAGTGTGATTGGACACAAAAGGAATGTGTCTTTGGTGCATACGTGCTCAGTGTACATAAAAGAAAAGATACGTTCATCAAGAATCATAAGGTACAACATTTAATGATAGTCATAGAGTACAAATAAGCAATCAGGAAACAATATCAATTTAAATAGTAAGGATCCAAGCAACAAAGTTACAGTCATATAGTCATAAGTGGAAAGAGATGGGTGATGGGAACGATGAGAAGATTAATAGTAGTGCAGACTTAGTAACTAGTTTGACAGTGTTGAGGGAATTATTTGTTTAACAGAGTGATGGCGTTCGTGGTGTTTAACAGAGTGATGGCATATGCCGTGTGTTTGTGTATCTGCGTGTGTCTATACTAGAAATCATTTTCAGATCCTTACTGCTGTGTGGCTGGTATTAGTCAGAAGGAATGTGATTGTAATTTAATTTAATTTAATTTAATATTTAAATTTATATACCGCCCTTCTCCCGAAGGACTCAGGGCGGTGAACAGCCATAGATAAAAAACATAGAATACAAAATTTAAAAACACCTTAAAACTATATTAAGCAATTTGGCCCGACAGTTAAAATCCCCCATTTAAAATTAAAATTAAAATTAAAATTGTGTCTGTGTTTGTGTGTGTATGTGTGTGTATTCTCATACTGGTCACCCAGTAGTGACTAATGCCTTTCGCCCATTATGGTTAACACTAGGTAGTAAAGAATTCATGAAAGCAAGAAAAAAAAAATGTGTTCCTTCTGAAATTTAACGTCAAGTTTATTATGTCTGGAAAATTAGGCTGCAGCAGAAATTTAATATAAAGGAATATTTTTCCTTCCTTGAGCTTAACTTTTGTCGTGTAAGCAACTTGGTGCAATACTGCCATCTCCTGACTCCTTTACTTTTTAAGGAGGACAAAGGATTCAGTCATCTTCCAATGAGGTTTTTTTTGTTTGTTTGTTTGTTTGCGTAACAAGTACACATACTTCACTTGCACAAAGGAAAAATAAGTCTTTCATGGGGCGAAAGTTACAAGAACGCAAGAAAAAAAAAGTATTGTTCTTGACATACCTTGCATTACATTACACGTCTGTGCGTGATGTGCCAGCTTGTGCTGGCTTGGGGAGTTGCCCTGTTCAGATCACAGGAACAGAAGTCGCCAGCAATACAGAAAATTGTCATTTAAGGTAGTTGTATATTCTCTTATATTCATTTGCAGAGGAAAATAAGATCGAGTTGCGTAGAGCGTTACACAACGGCTGCCAAGGGTAAATAAAACCATTTGCAAAACCTCTTGTTCAGTTTCTCACAAGACCCACAAATTTTAGTTCTGCATGACACTCGTATAATTATTTTGTGTGCGTTTTCACCCGAGGATGGTTTTCCTTTCAACCTCCACACATTTTTTTTTTGCTGGGGATGCATCATTTTTTTTTTTGCAATGGCCAAGCAAGTCAAACCCGTCTTTTCACATGAATCATCGTCGAAGTCAGCAGTAATCCGCTGTGTAAAAACTACTCATAAAAGCTGGGAGAAGGGAGGGACGAGGATGAAGCCTGGAAGACATTAAATTAGTTCCAGTGTTGTCCAGGGCAAAGCCGTGCCTTAGTTGCCGGAGCAGGCAAAAAACGGAAACAGGCCGTTTATAACAAGCACTCTGGTTCGAGAACAGTGGGGCTCATTTGAGGGGGGGGGGGAAAAGATTTATATCCCTCGCTTACATAAACATGACCACTGCAGGCCCCGCAAGGAGGAAGGCAAATCTTTTATCAAAATCTCTCTTAAGAAACTTTTTCATTGTGAAGAAACGGCTGCACGTCCCCCTCGTTTGAAGGGTTGCCAGTATTTGCACAGCAATCTGCTTCGGAGCTCTCGGTTAATTAAAACCTCTTTTTTCTTTTTTTTTTGTGTGGGCCGCGATAGTGGGACCACCTACTGCTAATTTTATTCGCTTGCCGAAAATATTCAAATTTGACATCTGCAGAATAGGCAGAGAATAGAGATAGCAGTCCCACCCTCTCCGCCCCCACCCCCCGCCCCCCCGTAATTGTGTATCGGTGGTGTTTTTTGTTTTTTAGTCTTCAACTTATATACAATGCCTTGACAGTCATTCAAAGTTACAACAAACATCCACAGAAGTAATCGGTGGCGGCTCCCTGCCCTCCACGCCCCCCTCCCCGGTGTCACGTGATCACATTTTGAATGCTTGGCAGCCAGCCCATTTGCAGCCTCCTGCGGTCACATGACCGGCTTTACAATGTTTTTGTCGAAAACCAGGGCAGAGGTCGCTGCCATTCCCCTCCAACCAATCTATTCACCCCCTCAGGCCTTCAGGGTAGATGGTTGAGGAAGGGAGTATGGCACTATAGCTCAAGCTCTCAGTTTATTTATTTGTTTGTTTGTTTGTTCGATTTATATGCCGCCCTTCTCCGGAGACTCAGGGCGGCTTACAATGCGTTAAGCAATAGCCTTCATACTTTTGTATATTTTATACAAAGTCAGCTTATTGCCCCCACAAACTGGGTCCTCAGTTTACCTACTTTAGAAAGGATGGAAGGCTGAGTCAACCTTGAGCCTGGTGAGATTTGAACTTGCAGTAGTTGCAGGCAGCTGGTGTTACTTAACAGTGCTTTAGTCTGCTGCGCCAACAAGACTCTCAACGGGACTCCCACCTTCCTCCCTGCCACACACACGTCCTTCCTCCTAAGCCCGTGATGGTGAACTTAACGGCACTCATGCCAGATGGTGGCACACAGAGCTCTCTGTGGGCACGTGCGCCGTCGCCAGATCCTCTTCTGGTTTACGGCACACAGATGCGTACCGGCCAGCTGCTCTTTGCGGATGCCAGAGCGCCTGAAAACAGCCCGAAAAACAGCCCGAAAACAGGCTGTTTTTTGGGCTGCTTTCAGGCTGTTTTTCGGGCCATTTTTTGAGCAGTTTCAGGCCCGAAAAATGGCCTAAAAATGACCTGAAAGCGGCCAAAAAAATGCCCCAAAAACAGCCATGTGCGCACCAGCCAGATGGTCTTCGGGTTACTGGCGCTCCGGCATATGCACGCGCATTCCAGTTTGGGCACTCAGTGCTGAAAAGATTCGCCATCATTTTCCTAAGATCACCCCCCGCCCCTCACTGGCCAGTCAGGGAGGGTAGACTCACCCAAGGCACCTACCGGATTTTCAATCTGGTTAGAGGGCCTCCACCTATAACACATAAGGCATTCCCAGGGTCTCACCCTAGGACAGTGATGGCTAACCTTTTTGCCATCGCGTGCCAAAAGTGGGGGGAGCATGGGGAGGTCACCCACGTGTGTGCCCACACCCATAATTCAATGCACCCCACCCCTGCACATGTGCACACGTCCCCTCCCCACTTTTAGCACGTGATGGCCCGGTGGGCCTGGTAGGTCTGTTTTTCACCCTCCCCAGGCGCCAGATGGTTTCTAGGAGCCTTGGGAGGGCAAAAATGACCTTCCCCACCCCTCTGGAGGCCCTCCGGAGGCCGGAAACAGCCCATTTCCCAACTTCTGGTGGGACCAAAAGGCCCAAAAATCAGCTGGCTGACACACAGTTACATGCTGGAGCTGAGCTACGGCAATGCTTGCGTGCCCACTGATATGACTCCGTGTGCCACCTGTGGCACCCGTGCCATAGGTTCGCCATCACGCCCTAGGAGCAGGGTTTCAGATGCTTCAGGGCCCTTAGTCCTCTAGCATAGGCCCCAAGGCTTGCCCAAGGGTTCGAGACGACTGCTCCAGCTTCTGAAGCTTTAGATCTTCCAAAAGATCCCCTCATGATAGGATGAGTATCACAACTACTAGAATGTATTTCCGGTTTTGGGTAAAACTGGCCACTAGCAAACAGTTGGATCGCTTATCAAGTGGGTTTTGCTTAACAATCTCTGTAAAAAAGATAATAAAATCAGATCAGTTTCGTGGGTGACCAGTTTTACGATAGTCGATTTACTATCATAATGGGCAAGCTCCATTACGGTCATAAGTGAAGAGCTACCTGTAACTAGGCATGCGTATCTCGTATACAGGTAGTCCTAAACAGATTGTTCAGCGATGGTTCGAACTTCGATGGTTCGAAGTTACAAAAGTGACTTATGACCACTTTTCACATTTATGACCGTTGCGTTATCCCTGTGATCATGTAATCAAAATTCGGATGCTTGGCAACTGACTCGTATTTATGACCAGGTTCACTTAACAACTGTGTTCATATCTTAAGAACTGCAGTCATTCACTTAACAACTGTGGCAAGAAAGGTTGTAAAATGGGACAAAACTCACTTAACAAACGTTTCACTTAACAACAGAAATGTTGGGTTCAATTGTGGTCGTAAGTTAAGGACTACCTACCTGTATTGACAGCTGTTAGGAAAATGGTGGTGGCATTTGTTGACTGTTACATGGCGGTGAAATTCACAAGAACCGGTAGTAAAACCGGCGGGAGGCTCCACCCACCGACCCCGATGTCATCAGGAAGCTTCTGCGCACGCGCAGAAGCGCACGGCCGCGTTGCAAACTGGTAGTAAAGGTAAGTAGAACCCACCCCTGATTGAGTAGGTTGATTATGAGCCTGGAAATCTCTGGTTCCAGTTCAGTCTCAAAAGATTTTCAGTGGAACCTAAACTTCTAAACTGTTTTCACTTTTGCAGATATTCGTGTTATAATATCCGGTCTTGTTTTATAAGTTTCTGGGGCTGCCTTAACATCCTATTTTTGTTGGCCTGTCAGCAAAGCAATGAAACAGCTGAAGCAGCAAAACAGCTGAAAAAAAATATATGTTTGTTTGGCCCCAAATGTAGCGCTAGGACAGCTTGAGATGCTTGGTGGATTGAGTGCATGTTTAGAAGGCTTGGCAATTATAGGTTTCTAATTTGTTATTGGAGTTGGGTCATTTTTTGTTTACGCCTTCCTTTTACGGCGTAATAAAACCAACAGCAGGATCTGACAAAATTCCATTGAGAAGAAAGCGGAGCAAACGAATGGCTGAAAGTTTAACTGAGGCCTTTCAGAGGGGAAGATGGAGCTTGAGGAATGGGTAAAAAGCTGTTGGACAGAGGGAGGGACATGATGAGGATTTCTCTACCTCTGAAATAACCCAGAAATTGAAAATTAAACATTTTCTGATATATATCCTTGCTGAATACCCATTTTAAGAAAAACACATTTTTGACTTTAAGAATATATTAGCCTTCATTTAGGAAGGAAATTCAATTTTCGTGACTTATTAATTTATATTATACACTCAACCCAGTGGTGAAATGTAAAATTTGTTACTACTGGTTCTCTGGGCGTGGCTGGTGCTGGTGGGTAAGGTGACTGAGTGGGCGTGGCCAACTTTTTTAAAAAAAAAAAAACTTTTAAAACCATTTTTTTCTACAACTTCTTCAGCCGAAGAGGTTGTAGAAAAAATGCTTTTAAAAGCCTCTGACGATCCCAGCTGAGTTGCCTGATCGTCAGAGGCTTTTGTTTTCTTTTAAAAGCATTTTTTTTTTGCTTTTAAAAGGGGGGAAAAAAAAGCCTCTGACGATCAGGCAACTCAGCTGGGATCGTCAGAGGCTTTTAAAAGCATTTTTTCTACAACCTCTTCGGCCGAAGAGGTTGTAAAAAAGTCCATCGCATTTTTATGTATTATTTCAAAGTATAACAATTTCATTTTCTAATGTTGGTTCAGAATTAGAAAATTTGTGTACAGGTATGCCAAGAATAGAAATACTTCCAAAGAGAACCTCTGATGTTTCATGTTGAAAATTTTCATGTGAAAATTTTCATCTCCCAACTAAAAAAGAGGGCAGTTTTTAATTATGTACTGCTGAACCTCTGGTACACAAAAATATATGCTTCTTTTGCACAAATGTGTTTGTCGATTCTTAATTCGAAATTACATTCTGCAAAACTGAAGGGAAATCAGTGTCTTAATCAGAATGGCTTATGAAGCATGCCATATGTAAAATAATGCCACTTTTATTTAGGAAAAAGTATATTCATATCCTTGCCTTTATATCTGACCAAAAGAGTCTGCAGAAGTCTGCAAATTGATACCGCTTCTTTTCACAGATTATTCTTTCTTTTACCTCCAACAAAACCCACCCAGAGAGAAAGAAAAAGGAAGGAAGATGATATCTAGGATAAGAAAAAAAATTAAGAGGAATTTTCTCTCCCTTCCATTAGTCATCTTACCATTTGAAGACAGTACTAAGGTACCGTGTTTCCCCGAAAATAAGACCATGTCTTATATTTTTTTTGAACCCTGAAATTTTTGGCCTTATTTTTGGGGAGATCTTATTATTTTGGAGCGCGTGGAGCAAGATGGGGCTCCTCTTGCCATCTTACCTGATTTCCAGCTCTGTGTTTAAATATTTTCGGGCTTATTTTCAGCGGGGGGCTTATTTTAGCATATGTGCTCAAAAGCCCGATTTGGCTTATTATCAGGGGATGTCTTATTTTCAGGGAAACGGTAATAAAAAGGAGGGAAATTTACTAGAGGTTGTCAGTGAAGACAAAGCCTTGTCTTCTTTGGAGCCATGTTAGGCAAGCGAGACCGCCTTCTGCCGCCGATAGCCTCCCACCGACCGGTTCGCTCACACAGAGAGGGCCTCCTCAGGGTGCCGTCGGCCAGGCAGTGCCGGCTGGCGACCCCCAGGGGGAGAGCCTTCTCTGTGGCAGCGGCTGCTCTCTGGAATGACCTGCCCCCTGAGATACGCACGATATCAGACCTCCGGACTTTTCGTCGGGCCCTGAAGACACACTTGTTCCATCTAGATGGGCTGGCTTGATCCCACCCTCTTAGTTTTTAATCGAATTTCAGTTTTAATTGGGTTGTTTTAAATTCGGGCCAAAATTATTTAATTGTTTTTTTAAATGTTTTTAAATTTTATATGCTATGTTTTATCCTGGCTGTACACCGCCCTGAGTCCCGCAGGAGAAGGGCGGTATAGAAATAAAAATAGAGAAAATAGAAAGCATTTTCAAAACCTCAGAATTGAGATTTTTTAAAAAATTACTTTTACTGGACCTCTTCATGATAAGTAAATAAGTTTAACCAGCGGCCAACTTGACCAGCAGGAAATTTGGGTCATGGATGGTTCCTTTTTTAAATCTGGTGCTTTAGGGGCCATTTTGTCAGAGTAATTAATTGATTTGTAATTGCACTTAAAGCTCTTAAATCATTAGAGATGACTAGTTAATGACAAACTGCTAGATGGGTTTTGTTTGAGGCAAATTTCCTCACTCGCTGTGGTGTTCACAGCACTCTTAAAAGAGCTGGTTTATTGACTTTTAATTTTTTTTTTTCTGATAGCCCCGCGGGCTTATTCACATAAAATATTGCTCCCACAAAATTACAAAAGGGAGAAGAGAATGACAACCAGCAATAACAGCAACTAAGATCAAAAGAAGAAGCGTTCAAGACCTTAATATTGTGGAGAATTCTCATTATCCCTGTTTGATTCTAGGTCAATGATTAAAACATGGGGCCTTCATAAATATCATGGTTTCCCAGTCACTTTTCTCTGCTTCTCTAGTTACTTTTGTAAAAAAAACAATGTAATTGTCCTCTAGTTTTTATTCTTTATTTACTATTTTATTTACTACTTTTTATTTATTTAATTATATATTTATATATTTATTTACTATTTTATTCTTTATTTACTATTTTGTTTTAAAATGCAATTCAAAACATTTCAATCCTTTTTAATTGAAAGAAATTTGACTTTCTCCAGGGACAGCTGTCTTGGTAATGAGGGGGCTCAGCATTCATTCAGAAGAATATTTAATGTATTAGTTTTAATTAATTTGTTTAGAATTATGAATATCTGAAAAAGACGTTTTAGGCATTTAAAATTAAAATTAGGCATCTAATCAAAGAGAGAAGCAACCTGAAATTATGGAGAAACTTCCTAACAGAACAATTAGCCGATAGAACAGCTTGCCTTCAGAAATTGTGGGTGCTTCATCCCTGGAGGGATGAACATCTATCTACCTGTCTGAAATTGCATAGGGTCTCCTGCTTGACCGGGGGTTAGACTAGAAGACCTCCAAGGTCCCTTCCAGCTCTATTCTGATTGAAGGGGATTAAAATCTGAGCTTCAGGATCTTTTATTTTGTTCAAAGAAAACGATGCTAGTTCTTTAAAAACGGGAACCTTAAACCAGATTATAGTCTACAGCTGAGATTGCCATTCTTTCTTCTTTTTTAAACTTTTACCCACAGAAGATGATCAAAGTGCAAGGACTAAGACCCTGCTTATAATACAAGCCCTTTATCCCGGCAGCCTCTTTGTTTAGGCAATAAAGCAGGTTCTTATTTTCTCTTTTAAGTGTAAATATAAATGCTAGCTTTAAAGAGACTGGAAGTTGAAAATAACCTGGTCTACACACTAACTATCTCACTAATGAAACAATTGGCTTGCTTTCTCAGTTTTCTCCAGCCTGGCATTCTCTAGATATCACATAATCTGGGCCTGTGTGGGCTGCAAGATGTCTTAACAAAGAGTTCTTCACTCCCAAGAGCCAGTGGGAGCAAGAAAAATAAATTCATCCTGTTTCTCTTTCCTGCTGTACTTCAGGAACCAAGAAGAGGGAGATGAGGGTGATTAACACCTCTCAAGTAGCAATATGTCTGCCTCACAAGCTTGCGGGACAAGCCTGGTGTCCTTATGTTTAATCAAACTGTAAGCCATGTTACATCTGCCTTAAGTTCTTTCATTCTAACACAAGGCTGTCAAACTCCCGGCCCACGAGCCAGATGCGTCACATGCTGGCCACGCCCATGTGCTGGCCACGCCCATGCCCGTTTAGCGAAGGGGAAAAGTCTCCCGATACGCCGCTATGATGACGTGAATTTGACACCCCTGTTCTAGCAGATGTAGGTAGGCCCCTGTGTGCAGATACAGGTAGTCCTTGATTTACAACAGTTCATTTAGTGACCATCCAAAGTTACAATGGCACTGAAAAAAGCGACTTCGAACCACCCCCTAATGACAGTATTTATTTATTTTATTTTTTATTGGTTAGATTTATATGCCGCCCTTCTCCGGAGACTCAAGGCGGCTTACAATGCGTTAAGCAATAGCCTTCATACTTTAGTATATACCTGCTTAGTAAGGCTTTCGGCCTCCCCTAAGCAGTGTTCTTTTTTTATACAAAGTCAGCTTATTGCCCCCACAATCCGGGTCCTCATTTTACTTACCTGGAAAGGATGGAAGGCTGAGTCAACCTTGAGCCTGGTGAGATTTGAACTTGCAGTAATTGCAGGCAACTGGTGCTACTTAATAGCACTTTAGTCTGCTGCGCCACCAAGGCTCTTAATGAACTTGCAGTAATTGCAAAATCCCCATGGTTACATGATCAAAATTCAGACACTTGGCAACTGACTCATATTTATGACCGCGGTAGTGTCCCGGGTTCATGTGATTACCTTTTGCAACCTTCTGATAAGCAAAGTCAATGGGGAAGCCGGATTCAGTTCACAACTTTGTCACTAACTTAACAACTACAGTAATTCACTTAACAACTATGGCAAGAAAGGTCATAAAAAGGAACAAAACTCACTTAACACACGTCTCACTTCGCAACAAAAATTTTGGGGTGGATTGTAGGGGTGATACTGAAATATAATTTTATCTTATTTTATTTATCTATATAATAAATTACTGTATTTTATACCAATTTCATTTTAAATTGTTTTTAATAGGATTTTTAGTAATAAAATGGAACTCTGTATTTTGATATGGCCTATGGGCTAATCAATAAACTAAACTAACTTACTAACCAACTGTCCCAAAGGTGCTTTTTCAGGAGGCAACTGGACTTTCATGTTTTTTTCTTTGAAGATGTTTCGCTTCTCATCCAAGAAGCTTCTTCAGCTCTGGCTGGATGGTGGGGAATGGAAGGATTTATTTTCCTTGCAGACAGCTGGTCATTTGCATCCTTTTAGAGGGTCGTTGAAGCACTTGGAGGTTTATCTGTCTCCTCAGAGTCACCTGAGTAGTGTTCCTGGTTCCTGTAGTCTTCGATTTTCACTCTGGAAATCCATTCCTACTCCTACATCATTCCAAAGGTGTTCATCCCAAATTGTATAGCTAAAAGTCAAAGTCAAAAGTCTTCAAAAAAAAAACCAAGTCCAGTTGCCTCCTCAAAAAGCACATTTGGGACAATGGTGACCTGGATCACTGAGTATCTTTACAGACTTCTACTAACTAATTGGTGCTCCTTTCTATATTATCTCACTACTCTCTGTTAATGTCAACATTAAACTTTACGGAATTAATTCTTTTGGTGCTCTTGACAGTCCCACCCAAATTTAACAAAGGGTGCCTGTGAGTTTCTTCCCAAAACATCCCTGTGTGAGGTTGCGTTCAGTGGAGATCTTCAACTTGACATTCCAGAATACAATTATAGTCTACAGCTGAGAATACAAGCACAACCACCGTCTGATATATACAGAAAGTGCCAATTTGGGGAATAACTGCTCAACAATTGGACTGATTTTTTTTTTCACTGTATCCAGATTGCCAATAAATCAGCATATTTTCCTTGAAATAGATCCAGCATCTCAGAGGAAAAGGGCAGAGTCAGATTACAACTCCGATAAATTTAACTTTAATTATGTGACTTGACAGAAAAACTAGACTTTTAAGGGGGTGGCAGTGATGTTACTGTATTTTCCGGACTATAAGACGTACTTTTTTGTCTCCCAAAAGGGGGCGAAAATGTCTGTGCGTCTTTTAGACCGAATATTGCCAACGTCCCACCCACCCACCAGCCATTTGTTGGCCTCCACACACCTTTTTCAGACCTTTTTTCAGCCCATTTTTGAGGCTTTTTTCAGCCTGTTTTTTAGGGTTTTTGGGTCCGTTCATGAAGCTTTTTTTGGCCCGTCTTTGGGGCTTTTTGGCCCATTTTTGACACTTTTTCGGCCCATTTTCAGGGCTTTTTGGGCCCATTTTCGGGGCTTTTTTCGGCCCATTTTTTCTGAAAAAAACGGGCCAAAAAACCCTCAAAAATGGGCTGAAAAACGCCTTGAAAATGGGCCAAAAAAAAGCTCTGAAAACGGGCCAAAGAAAGCCTCAAAAACAGGCCAAAAAAGCCCAAAAAATGGCCCCCCCAAAAAAGGCCCAAAAAGGGGTAGGCCAAAAACATTTTTTTGTTAATTTCCTCTTCTAAATTTAAGGTGTGTCTTAGGTGTATCTTATAGTCCGAAAAATACGGTACTTCTTATAAATAAATCCAAAGGCAGAGAAAGATATGGAAGGAAAAGAGATGGCATTTTTAAAGCATCTTTTCTCTTCCAAATGTATGTGTTTTTCTGGGTGCAACCATTAAAAAGTACACAATTTTAAACAAGTCAGCCCCCCACCCCCTATTTACAGTCCAGTTTTCTTCCTTCCATATGGAAAACATAAGTCAATTATTACAATAGGCAGTCTTCACCAAGCCGTGAAACTTCAGAAAGAGATGTCGTATCATGTTATATTTAAACCCTATCCTTGAAATAGTTAAGAGACTGTATTGTAGTGTTATTTTATGAATGGATTTGGCAGCAGTGATATAAAACAGCGCACTCCATCCTCGTCTCTTTCCTCTGTGAAATCATTTTTCTGGGGAAATGTGTCTGGATGAAATGAATTGGAAGGCTGTCTACAATGTTTATGTTCCAAGGCAACAACTACAGGTAGTCCTCAACTTACAACAGTTTGCTTAGTGACCATTTGAAGTTACAAAGTGACTTTAGGAGCATTTTTCACACTTATGACCATTGCAGCATCCTCGTGGTCTCTCACATGATTTACATTCAGATCTTTGACAACTGACTCTTATTTATGATGGTTACCGTGTCCCAGGGTCATGGGATCATCTTCTGACGAGCAAAGTCAACGGGGAAGTCAGATTCATTTGACAACCGTGTTACTAATTTAAAAACGGTGGTGATTCACTTAAGAACTGTGGCAAGAAAGGTTGTAAAACGGGGCAAAACTCACTTCACAAATTTCTCACTTAGCAACAAAAATTTGGGGCTCAATTGTGGTTCAATTGTATTAACTTTAATCAGTGATCCTTCTGGCTAGGGATGGTAGAAATTGTAGTCCAAAACCTAAGGGAACACAGATTGGAAAGGTTTACTATAAAGAGAATCAAGGTTTGTAATAGCAACATTTGAATTTGCACCTCCTAAAAGCAGTTTAAAATGTATAGCCAGTGATGGCTAACCTTTTTGCCTACATGCGTGCGCGACCCCCATCCGGTCCCCCTGCACCTGGCACGCGATGGCATGGTAAGCCCATTTTTTGCTCTTCCCAGCCTCCAGAGCCTTTCTAGGAGTCTGGGGAGGGCAAAAACGGCCTTCCCCACTGCTCCGGAGGCCGAAAACGGCCCGTTTGCCAACTTCCGGATCGCTTGCCCACCGGTATAGCTACACGTGCCATCTGTGGCACGTGTGCCATAGGTTTGCCATCATGGGTATAGGTCTTTGTCCCAGGATTCCTCCTTGATTTTTCTGATTTTAAAGTGTAAAATTAAGGATTTGTTTGGTTTGTTTGTTTGTTTTGCTTTCAGAATATCGGTGAGTCAACATTATTTAATGCACTGAAGCAACTGCTACCTATTATCAAGCCCTCCAGTAACAGGACGGATGATGATTACACTCCCCAAGAATTACTTCTATTATTGGTGTATATTTACTCCATCGTGGGAGAAGTCAAAACTGGGAAAGAATTAAATGAGGCTGAAAGTCAAGTGAAGGAAGCCTTTGTCCAAGCTATTTGCGACGAACCAGAGTTATCCCCTTTGCTGCAGAAAATAGTAGGTAAGTAAACACTGCATATGCCTCCAACAGAGGTAACTTTTAGTTCAAGCGGGCAATGTTTTCATACCAGATTTCAATATAGAATTCTGTCACCTAAATCAGATTTTGTGTGATCAAGCATGTGGAATATGCATTAAATATGTGTTGGTTACTGTGAGGTAATTAATGCAGAGAAATAAATATAACAGCAGCAATTGAAGGATGCAATAAATCCTGTTTTGATGGCAGTGAAATGCATTTAATAAGATCTATTTTTCAATAAACATTTGAATGGTTATATTGTAAAATAATGTAACCCTAGCCATATCTATTCAGAGGAAATTTAGATTCGCATAATTTCTACCTGTGTGGGAAAAGATTTGGTAATGTATTTGAACTTCCACTGTGTGTACCTTGTTAAAACGACAAACAGAATGTATGTTGTGGATTAAGTGAGGGAGTACAGCTAATAAGCATTATCTGCTTTTTTGCTGAATGAAGAGCAGAGAACAATGCCTCTCTTTGTAGCAGTTTTTAAGAAAGGCCGCAAATATAATGAGGATAAATAACATTGCCAAAGTCAGAACTGACTTTGTAATTGTGACTACCGTATTTTTCGGAGTATAAAACACACCGGACTATATATGCCTACCTTTTTTAGTGAGGAAAACAAGAAAAAAAAATCTGCCTCTGCCTTCCAGCAATTTTGCCTCATTGCAGCAAACAGCCTGCTTTACTTTCATTTTCATTTTCAGCATAGCATGATTAGCACAAGGGGAATTTTCTTCTTTGAAAATATGATAGATAAAATAAGATAGTGAAAGAACGTGATCAATTTTGCTTGTTGATCCCCCCTACCTAAGCTCTAGAACAGTGACGGCTAACCTTTTCATCACTGAGTGCTGAAACTGGAGGGCATGTGCACACGCCGGAGCACTGGAACCTGGAAGAGAGCAGCTGGCCGGTGCGCAAACCTCTTCTGGGTTCCATCATGCATATGCGCATCAGCCAGCTGCTGTCTTCCGGGTTCCAACGCGTGCCGGACAGCTGCCGTGCGCTGGAACCTGAAAGACAGCAGATGGCTGGTGCGCATGTGTGCTGGACCAGCTGTACTGTGCAACACTGCGCATGCCCACATAGGTTTGCCATCACGGCTCTAGAAGAATGAAATCTTCTACCAATATGTTACCATGCAAACAAAATGCTTTATTCTGAATTGTATCTCCTTCTAAGTTGTGTCTTCTCTAGCACTACCACTACAGCATGTCTAAAATAAATGCTTTATTTATTTAATATGAGTGTTAGCTAATTAAAAGGGGAGCTGCATTAAGTCCTTGTCCGTGTTTTGGAAATACCCGAAATAATGTGAGGCAGTGTACGGTAGTGTCATTAATCCAGTTTTATTTAGTTTTAAAAATAGAACTGTGCAGTAATACTGAAGAAGTTAGCAGATCCCTTGGAAAGTGCATATTGTTTATCTACATGCTCAGTAGAGTTCATTAATTTTTTTCATGTAATTGTAGACTTCTCTTCACTTGGAGATCCATTAGACCTCTTGTATAAATACTACTAATTGAAAGAGTTTTCTGTTGACCTTCTTTGGTTTGCAATTTAGTAAGACTTATCTTTCTGCTCACTATATATATACCCCCAACCAAAACCCCCAACCAATCAGAACACAGCCAAGCTCCCACCCAATCAGTTCACACCCCCACTGGCAGTTAAAAGGAAGAAACAGCTGCGATCACACACATTGCTCCTAGAAGCACGAAGCCGAGAACACCAGCCTGAAGATGACGAATGAGACTTCGTCGAAACGTTGCCAAGAAACCTCCAATTTTACGCGGGAGAAAACCCGAATAACCAAAGACCTACATACAAACACCCGCGAAAACCTCAGAAAACATATATATATTAAATTCTAGTTAGATGACATAAATCTTTGAAGAAGAGATAGAAAGTTTTACAGCCAAGTTTACAAGCAGGTTTTACAAGTGCGTTATTACATATGCTTTAACTTAGGAGAGAGTCTGTGACCAACAATACAGATTTAATAAGTCATTATTAAGTTTTTTCCGTAGGGTGGTAGATATCCATTTATAACAACTTGTAAATGTTGCCAGATTTGAATAAGAGAGAATCCAATGAAGTTGTTTATACAGAACGTACAAAATAAACAACATTTACAGAAGACAACATAATTTGATTGTTTACATTGTATCTGAAAAAGCTGGTATGTAAAAAAGTTAAAATACACAGCTTTCATTGAATAGTTTTCTGATATATACCAGTACATAGAATTTTTTTCTCATTGTACCTGAACTTCAGAATAAAAATTAAACTTTCCTGCATGTGAGACATTTTTGGTTACTACCCTTATCAAGTGCATATTACCGAGAACATGCAGAATGGCAGCCTTGTACCAAATTTTGTCCTTTCATCTCCGTTAATATATGAAAAGGTTTGTTCTCATTAGCACATTTCTCCATTCTCCTTCAAGCAACAGCCAGCGACGAGGAGCCATATTGGAGAAATTGACTGTGCAATTAATGTGGGAGACAGATTAAGTTAAACCAGCTGTGCTTTTAACAGCATTTAGGCAGGCTCCACATTTTTGTATGAAAAAAGAAAAAAACCCATGTGCAGTGAAGTGTTATCCTGTCACATGATTAATGCACAAGTCTTTGCAGTACTGCAAGTCAGTTGGCAACAATTTTCAGACGAAAAGGCTTATTAAGCCTTCATTGAGCAGCAATAATACTTGCTTTAACCACATATAGGCTAGATGTAAGGACAATTTGTGCGTATAGACAAGGCTATGGTTTTCCCAGTTGCAATGTATGGCTGGGAAAGTTGGACCAAAGGCTGAGCGCCAAAGAATTGAGGCCTTTGAACGATGGTGCTGGAGAAGACTTCTGTGTGCATGTGTGTGATAGATAGATAGATAGATAGATAGATAGATAGATAGATAGATAGATAGATAGATAGATAGATAGATAGATAGATAGATCATAGGTACATAGATAGATAGATCGATAAGTAGGTAGATAGACAGAGATAGATAGATAGATAGATAGATAGATAGATAGATAGATAGATAGATAGATAGATAGATAGATAGATGATAGATAGATAGAGAAGTAGGGAGGTAGAGAGAGAGATGATAGATAGATAGATAGATAGATAGATAGATAGATAGATAGATAGATAGATAGATAGATAGATAGATAGATGATAGATAGGGAAGTAGGGAGGTAGAGATAGATAGATAGATAGATAGATAGATAGATAGATAGATAGATAGATAGATAGATAGATAGATAGATAGATAGATAGATAGATAGACAGATAGACAGATAGATAGATAGGGAAGTAGGGAGGTAGAGATAGATAGATAGATAGATAGATAGATAGATAGATAGATAGATAGATAGATAGATAGATCATTCATAGATAGATAGATAGATAGATAGATAGATAGATAGATAGATAGATAGATAGATAGATAAGGCAGGCAGGCAGGCAGAGAGATAGATGATAGACAGACAGACAGATTGTCCGTCCATCCGTCTTTCCTGTTTTGCCCATGTTCCTTTCCCAGTTACGGCTAACTGGACCTGACTGGAATTGTCCGGTTCTGTTGCAATATCATTAAGTATTTATGTTTCTCAGAGTATAAACACATTAGCATTGAGAGGTCACTGAACATATGGTGCTTAAAAATTAGCAAATTAGCATAGCAGAGGATAGCATAGCATTTTAGGTTTATATATCGCCCTCTCTTTACAGCCCTCTCTAGGCAGTTTGTAACATCAGTATATTGCCCCCAACAATCTGGTTCCTCATTTTACCAACCGCGAAAAGATGGAAGGCTAAGTCAACCTTGAACCCCATTCAGGATCAAACTCCAGGCTGTGGGCAGAGCTTGCCTGCAATACTGCACTTTAACCACTGGGTGACCAGGGCTCTTCAGATTAACTGGCTTTAAAATCAAACCACATTACGTATACAGCACATCCGTGAATAATCTTTCCTCCTCCTCCCCTGCTTGTTTTTCATACAGCTTTAAAAAGAATCCAAGAACTGGCAGAAAGCAATTTATGCATATTTAAAACATAACTATCCTTCTGGATTTTGGCATTCAGAAACTGTGACGTGTGACTTTAATGTTACTGACATTAAAATTCAGAGTAGGAAGGAATAATTGCTCTTTACTGACATATAATTTACTGCAGTTTGTGTTGAATTTTCATATTCTGTAACACTGAGATTTTTTTTTTCATGAATGATGATGATGAGATGTATCTTCTATTTGCAAGATTCTGCACAGAGCAATTCTGTGTGTGTTTGTCTGTTTTTCTCTCTCTCTCACACACACACAGATACCAGGTTGTTACTGACAATAATTCCAGTCTTCACCACAAAAATGGGAATAAGTATGAAGGCTTTCCCCTATAATTGGCTGTTAGATTTGGTTGAAAAATTGGTTTACGGGATTGAGAAATCCCAGCTGTCAAGGAAAAAAAAATCGGAACATATTGCCTTGAACTGAATTTCCTGATTCAACATTCCAAATAGCCAATATATTCAAGCAGAGGAATCCTTAAAACAAATATTTTTAGCAGTGACAGGTAATTCTAAATACGCATGCTTGAATGCAGTCTTATGGTACCTCAGTAGCTCATATCTCCAACAACCAGTCTGCGGACCAGTATCGCTCATGTCAGAAACCGGGCCGCAGAAACAAGCGAACCCCAATTTGTGGGATGTAGGCAGCATGTGAAACCACGCTCCCTCCGGTCCGTGTTCTGGCTTCCAGGTTGTTGCAGGAGGCTTTCCAGGCCCAAAATAGGGTGCAGGGGGGCCTCACATGCCCCCCCATGTCCCATTTTGGCTTCCGGGTTGGTGAGGAAGCTTTCCTAAACGGGGCATGGGGGGTTGCGTGCACATGCGCGAACCCTGTAAGTGCCCCGCACATGTACCCCGCCCCGTGCATGCACACGTGCATCCCCCACATGTGCTCCGCCCCCCCCACGCCTATGTGGCAGAGACCTGAAGGCCAACTGACCAGCGGGAGGCACACGCACATGCGCGGTGGAGCTGGAGTGGGACACCGGTTGGCATGCCCGCAGAGAGGGCACTGCGTGCCACTGTGGCACACGTGCCATAGGTTCGCCATCACGATCCTAGGTGATTTGTTCTGAAGGGCTCCTCCTGATGCTATTATCACACACTTAATTGATACTCACAGTAAAAATTTTTACACGAGTTGTTAGCACTGTAGTAGAAGCTACTTTTCCAAAGAGCAAATGCGCAAAGAGTAAAGATCTCGCGGATGTGCAGAGACAGCTGTGCTATTTGTTGAACGACAACTGGGGAAACAAAAATAGGAAATCTCTGTCTAGTGATTTCTGCTGTATCCAAAATGTATGTATGTATGTATGTATGTATGTATGTATGTATGTATGTATTTATTTATTTATTTATTTATTTATTTATTTATTTATTTATTTATTTATTTATTTATTTATTTATTTATTTATTTATTTATTTATTTATTTATTGGTTCGATTTTATATGCCCCCCTTCTCCGGAGACTCAGGGCGGCTTACAATGCGTTAAGCAATAGCCTTCATACTTTTGTATATACCTGCTTAGTAGGGCTTTCGGGCCCCCCCAAGCGGTGTTCTTTTTTATACAAAGTCAGTTTATACAAAGTCAAAATGATGGGCTATGGAAATCATGTTTCCAGGCTGCCTGAAATAACCGTTTTGAGAAAAGGTAGCATACATAGTTAAAAGTTGTTGTACTTATGTTAAAGCAACAAGATTTACATGAAAGGAGGCCGAGTCTACCTATAAGATGATCTGCCCAAATATAGGAATAAGAGAAAGAAAATAAAGTGAGGTGAAAAATCCTATTCACTGCCCAGAGATGGTTCAGATTGGATCATCTGATAAATTCTATAAAATAAATACATCTATAGAGCGGCCAATTCCTGTTGAAACCAATCCTGGAATTTTTCCTCTCCCCAATAAAGGGATTCATTTATCTTAATTTATTAATTTAATCACCCCAGCTTTTGAAGACTGCCAAAACTCAGCCATGTCACAGGAAGTGCAAGAATAGCAGCAATCTCAGATCAGCGAATTGCTTGAGTGTAAAAAGAAAAAAGCTGCTTTTGGGATAATTCCCACTGCAAATTACATATTTATGGAGACAGGAAGTCTCCTGCTCCTGGATGTCATTTAAACTGAGCCTGAATGGCATGTTGTATGGAATACATGTTATGGGCAAGTGTATTTATCCTCATTGTCTAGCACCATAGGCAGCTTTTGAATAAATGGACACTAATAGGATCATGCTGTATATCAGGGGTGTCAAACTCGCATTGTCACATGATGTATCACGACTTTTTCTCCGTTGCTAAACAGGGCATGGGCGTGGCCAGTGCGAGACACATCCAGCCCGCAAGTTTGACACCCCTGCTGTATATTATTTATTGTGCATTTAGACACTATGATAGTACGAGAAGTTCACCACCAACAAGAACCATGGTGAAGACATTTAAATATTATTCTATTTATTTCTTGGAAAGAGCTTACGGGCAGAGTGGAATCTTTGAACTGTTAAGGTTATGAACTACAGCCTTTCATTGTTGTCTCATCATCAGTATTCAGCCGGTTTGCACCGGTTCGAGTGAACTGGTAGTGGGTGATCGCAGGTGGGCCCACCCGCCCCAGCTCTAAGCTGTGCTACGTAGACACGTTTTCGAGGCCGGGCACATGCGTGGAAGGTGCGCGAGCAAGCAAAGCCCATGCATGGAAGGCCGGGTGCATGCACCAATAGCACGCGGGGCGAACCGGTGGTAAAGGTATGTGAAGCCCATCCCTGATGGGAATAATCCCACAGCAAACTGTCTAGAGCAATTGGGACTGAACAGATCACTACCTCTGACTATATCATCTCAAACCTTCTTCTCCATGCTCCATGGATTGTCCAGATGGACAAGCTTGAGGTCATGTAAGAGGGAAAACACCGCTTCCCAAATGGAGTACTTGAAGCCGTCTTTCGCAGTGGTGAAATGTAAAATTTGTTACTACTGGTTCTGTGGGCGTGGCTTGGTGTGTGTGTGGGGGGGGGGTAATGTGACTGGGTGGACGTGGCCAACTTTTTTTTTTTTTTACTGTTAAAAGCATTTTTTCTACAACTTCTTCGACTGATCATGCGGCTCAGCTGGGCATGGGGGAGGGCAGGGATTTTTGCTACCGGTTCTCCGAACCACCTGCCGCCATTGCTACCGGATCAGGCGATCCGGTCCGAACCAGGAGCATTTCACCCATGGTCTTTCAGCTGCTCAGCTGCTGTTTAATGATGAGATAAGGCAGAGACATGATATGTCCTTTGGGATATTTAGTGATACATCTTTGCTGTGAAAGCAGGTTCTGTGGATGTGGTCTCCAAGGTGCCATATCAGTAGAGTAACAATGAGAGTTGCTTTTCTACCATAAAAAAAAAAATAGTTTGATGCCTAAATTGTCTTAGTACATTTCTAAAATCTTATATAATGTTCCTCAGCTTCACTTGTCTTTCATTCAAGTTAAATCTGTAACAAGATGGGATTAGTGGAAGACAGACAAAAGGTGATTACAAAGGTTTAAACACTTTCCTCCCCTTCCATTACAAAGACCGATTGATAATCACATGCATGTTTTCTTATGTCGTATAAATCAATAATGATTTACCATTTTACCACAAAGTAACAGGAAGGGTGGGGGAGGGAAGCTGTCTATCAGGGTTGATCCTTGTTGTACAAATAGAGTTAAGATGTCTCATTTATAACCTTGATGCATTACTTTAAATGAAAGATTAGTAAGATGTGTCTAGTAGAATAACAATTTATGATATCTCTCTTTTTTAAAAAAAACAACAACCAAGAACAACTAGTTTGGGCTACAATCCCCTTACATACTTTTAGATCCTATTAAGGGCAATAAAAATTGTCTCCACTGAGCTTGAAGCCTGTATTGTAAACTAATGGCTGAGTGTCTTTTTGTGAAAGGGATTCCCTTCTATGCCCATCTACCCCACACCTGAATAGAGTGGGAAGAGGGCAGTTCAGTTTGAATCTGAACAGACAATTCTTAAGCCCTTGGTCCTCCAAAGTGATACCCATGGGAAACATAGCATCTAGAACATTCCATTGAGGGCCTGTAGACCTCACAAGCCAGAAAGAGGGCTGAGAAAATATCTTCAGTGCCCTCACATCCTGGACATTAATTATTTCAACATCTCCCCTCAGGACCATTACGTGCCTAAATAACTAGACACAGGAACATTTTTCCCCCTCGTGCCATCCCTCTGCTGAACACCTAATTCCCACTGTCTTATGCCTAAGGATATTTACTCGTGTAGTAGGGCTATATTGCTGTTATCCTTCTCATCTTTCCTATTACCTTCTCCTTTTGGTATCTTATGATTTATCACTTTGTTGTTTGTACCTCATGATTTATGATTGTATCTCATGATTTATTATCTATGGCCTATTGCTTTGTTGTTTGTATGTACACTGAGAGCTTATGTTTGTATATACACTGTATGTCTGTACACTGAGAGCTTATGCACGGGAGACAAATTCCTTTGTCTGTCCAATCACACTTGGCCAATAAAGCTATTCTATTCTATTCTATTCTATTCTATTCTATTCTATTCTATTCTATTCTATTCTATTCTATTCTATTCTATTCTATGCGAAATTCACTCCTTTTCCTAGCCTGTTCCTATTGGTTTCATTCACTGGCCGCTTTGCTTCCATTCAAGCTTGATGTCCAAAGGAGTCGTGTGATTTCTGAAAACCCACCCCACTTCCCATTCAACAGGCAGAAACGTTTCCAAAGAGATTTTCCACTGGTTTTTTTTTTTCCTTCTTTTTTATGTCATCTTGCTTTGCAGTAAAGAGGCATCTTGGATGTTTTTGAATGTGTGCGAGTCCAGATCAAGGAGGCCAACCTACATGGCTGCACCTTATTTCTGCCCCTGTTCTGAAATTTTGTATTTATTTATTATACTGTACATACCTGATATAGAAAAGAAATAAGAATTCTAGCTTCATTTACCTATGTAAGTCCTCATCCCTAGCTGTATTCATTATTATTATTGTTTGTTTGTCAACAAGTACAAGGAAACAAGTAACAGTATAGACATAGACACATGAAAAACAATTGGCACAAATAAAAGGATATAAATATAAAGGAGCCTGAGTGGCGTAGGAGGCTAATGCCTCCTACTAAGGCAGCATTTAACATCCAGCTGCCTGCAATTACTGCGAGTTCAATTCTCACCAGGCTCAAGGTCGACTCAGCCTTCCATCCTTTCTAAGGTGGGTAAAATGAGGACCCGGTTTGTGGGGGCAATAGGCTGACTTTGTATAAAATATACAAAAGTATGAAGGCTATTGCTTAACGCATTGGAAGCCGCCCTGAGTCTCTGGAGAAGGGCGGCATATAAAAACAAAAATAAAATAAATAAATAAAAATAAATAAATAAAATAGGCAAAACATAGCCATAAACACATAGAATGATTACATATAAATGGGGACAGTAGGACAGGGACAGGGTGCGCTTATCCACGCCCCCTGAGGGACCTCTTACGAAACATGAAAGGTCCACAGTAGACAGTTTAAGGAAAATGGTATGGGGATTAACAAGACTAACAACAGGATCAGGTAGAGCAGTGTTTCTCAACCTTGGAAGCTTGAAGATGGGTGGACTTCAACTCCCAGAATCCCCCGGCCAGCGCTGCTGGCTGGGGGATTCTGGGAGCTGAAGTCCACCCATCTTCAAGCTACCAAGGTTGAGAAACACTGAGGTAGAGTGTTCCAGACATTCACTGCTCTATTTCAGAAGTCATATTTCCTACAATCAAGATGAGAGCGAACGACATTGAGTTTGAATCTACTGATAGCCCTTCTGTTATTACGGTTGAAATTAAACTACTAATTTACAGGTAGGACATTTTAGTTTAGTTAGTTTATTTGATTTGTATACCGCCCTACTCCCGAAGGACTCAGGGCAGTGAACAGCCAAACAATAAAATACATAGATACAAAAAATTCAAAACCCAGATAAAATCAAATTAAATCATTTTGGCCCAGGCAGATTAAAACACCCCAATAATTTAAAAACAGATTAAAATTTACATATTTAAAAAAGGGAAGAGATTAGGCCAAGCCCGCCTGATGGAATAAAAAGGTCTTCACAGCATGGCGGAAGGTGCGCAAATCCGGGATCCTCCGTATCTCCGGGGGGAGCTCATTCCAGATGGTAGGTGCCCCCACAGAGAAGGCTCTCCCCCTAGGGGCCGCCAGTCGACACTGTTTGGCTGATGGCACCCGGTACCAAAATTATTTATTTTGGTAAATAATCTTATGAACCTAGGTCGGAACGTGGGCGGCGTTCCTGCAGTTTATATTCAGTCTCGCCTCCGCAGGTGACAGTTGCGAGGGCCGTAGTCTGAGCGAGATGTTTGCAAGCTCATGGACCCAGCCGTTGAGGCCTTGACAAATAGCCCTGGTTCAGAGCCTTTCCGTGAATAATGACTTGACTGGTGGTTTTTGGCCTCCGCTGTACAGTTCTGTGTTTCCAGAACAGATGGAACGGCTCTTATATGCCATTCTCCGTCTTTTGAACTTCCTGTTTAGGGTATGGTTCTCATCAACGCAGATTCTGCTGAGAGCACCTCCTTTTTTTAAAAAAAAAAAAAATTGAAATGTCTAGTTTTCCCCTTAGCCAGAAGCAAACAAATGGAATTTTTCTCTAATCGGTGGCAAATGTTTTTGTTGTGCTTGTTTTTCAGCTGAAAACATGTCCCGAAGACATGAGATTTTAATTGAGATCACTTAGGGTGAGAACCAGGCTTAAAGTTCACAGATTCCAATTTTTTTTCCCCCTTCATTTTAATTGCTGATCGGGGTATGATGACCGGAAGGTTAAGACTTCTGTGCAACATGGAAACTAGCATTGCACAGCAATGGAGCATTATCTGCCAGCTGCGAGATGACAGGCTCAAACCACAATCTTGATAGCAGAAAGGAGCTTAAAATGTGATATACAGTACAACCTCAAAAACACCTTCGGACATGTATGCAAGCATAATATCATTAATGATCCAGAAACAGCAACATCCCATAATTGCCAGTATTTTCCCCTCTTCCTGGACTGTGGGCTCTAAGGAGCCTTGGTGGTGCAGCGGACTAAAGTGCTGTTAAGTAGCACTTAGCTGCCAGCTGCCTGCAATTACTGCTAGTTCAAATCTCACCAGGCTCCAGGTTGACTCAGCCTTCCATCCTTCCGAGGTAGGTAAAATGAGGACCCGGATTGTGGGGGCAATAAGCTGACTTTGTATAAAAAAGAACACCGCTTGGGGGGGGGGGGGCAAAAGCCCTACTAAGCAGGTATATACAAAAGTATGAAGGCTATTGCTTAATGCATTGTAAGCCGCCCTGAGTCTCCGGAGAAGGGCGGCATATAAATCGAACCAATAAATAAATATTTGCCATTATGTAAATGAGCTTTGCTAGTTGTATTGCACAAAGCTGACAACATATTGACAATTCCCTAATATGATTTGATTGCTTATTTGTTCCCTATGACTATCATTAAGTGTCGTACCTTATGATTCTTGACGAACGTATCTTTTCTTTTATGTACATTGAGAGCGTATGCACCAAAGACAAATTCCTTGTGTGTCCAATCACACTTGGCCAATAAAAAATTCTATTCTATTCTATTCTATTCTATTCTATTCTATTCTATTCTATTCTATTCTATTCTATTCTATTCTATTCTATTCTATTCTATTCTATCCTATCCTATCCTATCCTATCCTATCCTATCCTATCCTATCCTATCCTATGACAAAGTATGATATTAAGACCTAGGTCCGTGATGGCGAATCTATGGCACGCGTGCCACAGGTGGCACGCGGAGCCATATTGGTGGGCACGCAAGCTCAGCTGCAGTGGGCATGCACGCACTGGCCAGCTGATTTTCAGGTCTTCTGGGCCCACCGGAAGTTGGGAAACAGGCCCCCGGGGGGGTAAAGCTGTTTTCACCCACCCCAGGTCCTAGAAAGTCTCTGGAGCCTGGGGAGGGCGAAAAACAGGCCTACCGGACCCACCGTGCCATCATGTGCCAAAAGTGGGGGGAGCACGGGGGGGTCACACACGGGGGGCAGGGCACATAGAATTATGGATGTGGGCACGCACACGAGAACACCCCCCCCCGCACTCCCCCCACTTTTGGCACGCGATGGCAAAAAGGTTAGCCATCACTGACCTAAGTTGTCCTTCTCCCCCATTGCAGTTGGGAGTCTTCTCCTGCCTTACTCTCAGACCAACCCTTTGTGCTGTAAAGACAAATAATATTAAGCAGGCCTCTTGAACATCAGCAAGAACATTGCGGCTTTGAAAAAACTGCAGCCGTGAAAGAATGTCTCTCAATAGACATGGGGGGGTGGGGCTGGAGGAGAATAGGTTTTGCTAACTGAAGCTCTGATAAAGGCATTAAGTTGAAAAACTGCATATTGTGCATCAAGCATATTTGCGATTTTAAAAATCCCATCATCACTACCACCACCGTAATCTTTTGAATAAGGCATTGGGATGGGATTTAATGTTCTTGTTGTTATTTATGAACAATGTGTATTGACCAACTCTTGACAAATGTGGGCAACTCACATTTGCCTCCTTTTAGAAGCTCGTTGAAGCACTTGAAGGTTTATCTGTGTCCTCAGGATCACCTGAGTATGCTCTTAGTTCCTGCAGTCTGCAATTTTTTCCTCCAGAAATCCATTCCTACCACCACACCATTCAAAGGGTGTCCATCCCAAATTGTATAGCTAAAAGTCTGTAGAGATTCTCAGTCATCCAGATCATGGTTGTCCCAAAGGTGCTTTTTCAGGAGGCAACTTGTTCTGCCCCAGCTACGGACCCCAAAGAACGCAGCACACACAAAGTCTGTACAAACCTTAGTTTACTGAATTAAATCAGTCTTTTTCAAACAAAGGCTGTTAATTAACTTTCTTAACAGCCTACAAGAATCCAAAGGATAAATAATCGTAATCTTACTATGGTTGGCAGAAAGCCCAGAAGCAATTTGCAGAGAACTAAGATCAAGACGCGAAGGAGAGTGAACGAAGTTGTTCCCTGCAAATTGCCTCAGTCGTCATCCTTCCTTAAATAGGCTAAGGGAGTGGCCAATTAGCCCCAAGCCTTACTCTCGAGGAGACCTCCTCCTGAGGAGCCACTCCTGCCTTTTGGCAGCTCTGCACACCCGTGCATCGAGAAGAGGCTCCTCCTCTTCTTCCTCTCCACTCATGGAAGCTTCTGGAGGTTCTGAAGGCCCTGGCTGAATCCCTGCCTCTGGCACCACATCTTCTCCAGCCTCCTCATTGTCTGACTTGAGTGCCAGCTGCACAGGCTGCTGGCGCAGCACCACACCAGCCTCCTCGCTGTCCAAATCAGCTACTAGCTGCACAGGCCGCTGATGGGCCACAACGCAACTGGACTTCCTTGTTTTTCCATTTGATGACGTTTTGCTTCTCATCCAAGAAGCTTCTTCAGCTCTGATAGGATAGTGGGGAATTCTTGGATGAGAAGCGAAACGTCTTCAAAAGAAAAAACAAGGAAGTCCAGTTGCCTCCTGAAAAAACACCTTTGGGACAACAACAGAGGTTGTGGCGGAGGGACTTGAACCTGATTCCAGAAGGCAGGTGTTACTACAGAGGAGGTGCACATCCATGATCTTAACAGATAGCATTGTTTAATCGAAGGAATCCAGAATGTGCCATCCTGCAGGATCAAATCAACTGGACAGATGTTATGGAAGACAAGCGATTTCTTCAAGTAAATATTCCATGCGGGACTTTATAAAGAACGACACACAACAACTTTGGTGGAGGGTTTTTTTTTTTTTTAATGTTTATCATACCAGTTCGGAACGTTTTTATATTCCTTCCACCGCATTACATCTGACATTAAATAAAGAATTCACAGAGCTATAGTTTGAATAGTTTGAAGTTTTACAACAACCTTTGCTACTTCATCACGAAGCTTATCTCCCTTTTTTGGACGATGGGGTATCAAAAAAATTAAAATGTCAGCCACACAGTTGAGGCCCAGCTAATTTTTTACCTACATATACATATATGCGATTTATTCACACTGGAAACGATTAAAAAAGCTCTGTGATTCTTTCTCTTATTCCTTCATTTCATTACGAATAACAGAATAACAGAGTTGGAAGGGTCCTTGAAGGTCTTCTAGTCCAGGGGTCACCAACCTTTCGGACCTCAGGGATCACTAAATTCATAATTTTAATCCTGCGGACCACTAATATGATCTGACTGATGACCAGCTGGGTGGGTGTGGCTAGGTGGTCATGTGACTGGTTGGGCATGGCCAACTCGATGTCACTCGTGTCGAGAGATGCCTTGCCGACCTCTACTTATCCCTCCCCTCCCAGCCACTCCTCGCCTGCCCGCCTGGACTCCTTAGGGCCCCAGCAGGAAGCAGCTGTTGGAGCTAAGCAGCCACCATGAGAAAAGTTGGCAAAACAGCTCAGTTCAAATTGGATCTGGCTGAGAAGGAGGCTCAGCAGTAGCACCTCACTGAGGACTACGAGCATAGGCTTTCCAAGTAGAGGGAAGACCTGTGGGAGTGCAAGGCCAGGTACTGCCAGGCTGCCAGGTACCAGGAGGCTGAAGCAGACCCCGAGTTGGAATTTCTGCCCCCCTCTGACCCACACAAAAAACCCCCGAGGGGGGAGACTCTGCAGCAACACAAACATTCATTGCACGTATCCAGCCCAGGGGCCATAGTTTGAGGACCCCTGATCTAGTGCAATATAAAAAATGCAAATAATTTTTCTGAGGACCACCAAAATTTTCTCACGGACCACCAGTGGTCCACGGACCACCAGTTGGTGACTGCCGCTCTAGTCCAACTCCTTGCTCAAGAAAGGAGACCCTATACCATTTCAGCCAAATAATTGTCCAATCTCTTCTTAAAAACTTCCAGTGTTGGAGCATTCACAACCTCTGGAGGCAAGTTGTTCCTCTGATTAATTGTTCTCACTGTCAGGAAATTTCTCCTTAGTTCTAGGTTGCTTCTCTCCTTGATTAGTTTCCACCCGTTGCTTCTTGTTCTACCCTCTGGTGCTTTGGAGAATAGCTTGGCTCCCTCTTCTTTGTGGCAGCCCCTCAAATATTGAAACATGCTTTGTCATCCCTAATCCTTCTTTTTTCCAGACTAGACATATCTAATTCCTGCAACTATTCTTCATATGCTTTAGCCTCTAGCCCCCTTGTTCCTCTTCTCTGCATTCTTTCTACAGTCTCAACATCTTTTCTATATCATGGCGACCAGAACTGGATGCCATATTCCTAATCTCTGATCTTAAATCTTGGAAGTCAGTCCCATGGATCCCGATTTACTTTATCTGCAAGAAGGGATTGTTCTTGGAGACGCTTCAGTCCAATCTGAGCTTATTTCAAAATATTTTCCTTTGCCATTGTCTGGATTCTTTTCAAGTCAGTGTGTTTTCTACCGTATGCATCTGTATACATTGGAACTTATTTTGACTATTCTGTGAAAAGAACGAGTTCTGGAACGTGACGATAGCTGAACCTAATCCTGTGACTGGACATTGTAAAAATAAATGAATAAAGGACATGGACTGTGCTTCCTCACAATAATAGAGTGAAAAATACCCATGTCGGACACCTCTTTGAAAAGGTACCAGATCTTGTGTGCCCATCTGGTTACATATAAAGTGTGCATAATTACATGTAAATCTGTTTAGAGTGCAGGTATAAGGTAAGGATACCAGCATGCCTAGCATTTAAATTTAATTAAATTTCAGTTTCCCCTTCACTCATCAACATTCCTATAAACCGCAGTCATGAAGCTGAAGGATTCCACTTACAAAGAGGGCCATTTTAATCCTCAATTGATTTAGAGTGGCGGTTGCTATTACTTTGTATCTTAAGTATCCGTGATGTTTCCCACAGTGTTAAAAAAAAAAAAAATCGCCAGTGTTTTTCCTAGGGAATCAGTCAGCGTCTTTGTTCCCGGAGGAGAAGCAAATACACTGGCTATTTTGACTGAAGCCTTTGCTTCCCCTTTTCTGGGTCTCCCCAACAAATCTTTGGAGATGAAATAAAGCCACTTTTTATGCTCCTTAGCGCAGGCAGAGCAGTTGCCAAAGAAATATCTGTGAACTAAAACACTGAGGCGGCATCCTCCTCTTCTCCGATTTCCTGTCCTGAATAGCTAAAATTAACGATAAACTGCAGCACTGCTCAAGGTAGGAAGAAGTGCCTGCCAGGACCTATTTATCACTTCACTGGCTTTGTACCATTAGCATCCGTCTGAAGTTAAAGGCGATGCGGAGAAGAAGCGTTGACTATTCTCTCTTCCTTCGACCCTGCCAGCCACAGTGTCTTGTTTAAAGATTAAAATAGATGCTCAGTGTTTAGCCATTAGAGTTTCCCATCTATCTGGGAAGCAGCGGATGGGAGATCTGATTTTGACTCAGGTGTTTTAAGCTACTTCGTCCCAATATAAATCCATTCCAACAAAAACAACAACAACAAAGGAGACGTGTATGTATGTATGTATATATATGTGTGCGTGTGTGCATATTTATATTTGCTGGTAAAGAAATAAAGGGAGACTAGTATAGATCTATTTCAAGCTATTTAGCTCTCATCAGCTAGCCATACCCTTACTCAGATTCGAACTTGGGCTGTCTGCATATTAGGCAGTTGTATTAACCTCTGAGCCACAAGTTCTCCTCCCTTTATCAGCTTGAGCCAGGGGAGAGATTAAGTGTTTTTCTATCGAAGCACCTGATCTATCCCAATATGGGAGGGAGCATACTGCTTCTCTTTCGCCTTTCAGCTCCAATCCAGGAGCTGAACAGCAGTGTGGTATTTGCTTAATTGCAGCAACTAAAATTGCTGGAACTGCCTTCGCCGAGCGGTGCAGTCGTGTGACATGTGACACACTTTATGACTGCATCACTTAGTGAGGAAACGGGCCTATTTTGTGTAGTGATTGAGGTACCAGTCTAGAAAGCCAAAGACCATGAGTCCTAATCCCACACTCTCACCATGACTCTCACTAGGTGACCTTGAAATAGGAAAGTTTTATATGAACCTTTGCAGATATCCAATATTTGCTGCCTTTGCAGTGTATCTTTTTAACATTTGCTTTTTTTTTTTAATTCACACTAATGAGATTAACCAAAGGGAGTAGCACAGAAGTCAATGGGAAACATATGTGGTTACTCTGAATTCAGCTCCAGAGCTTTTTAATTAAGACTATAATCTTATACTCAGTTACATGGGAATAAATCCTATTTCATTTAACGGAGCTTGTGTTTGCATCACAATCTATAGGGGTTGCACTGTAATTTATGAAGCTATTTAATCTGAGCAGAAATCTTTACAGAGAGAGATATAGGAGTTATATAGATATCTATATCTATCTATCTATATCTGTCTGTCTGTCTATATCTGTCTGTCTGTCTATCTATCTATCTATCTATCTATCTATCTATCTATCTATCTATCTATCTATCTATCTATCTATCGTGTATTTCTGTCGAGGTGCCTGGTCTACCCCAATATGGGAGGGAGCATACTGCTTCCCTTTTGCCTTTCAGCTCCAATCCAGGAGCCCTCAAGCAGTCGCAGTCACGACAAACCATTTTATACCAAATTAGATAGATAGATAGATAGATAGATAGATAGATAGATAGATAGATAGATAGATAGATAGGAAGGAAGGAAGGAAGGAAAGAAAGAAAGAAAGAAAGAAAGAAAGAAAGAAAGAAAGAAAGAAAGAAAAGAAAAAAAGAAAAGAAAAGAAAAGAAAAGAAAAGAAAAAAGAAAAGAAAAGAAAAGAAAAGAAAAGAAAAGAAAAGAAAAGAAAAGAAAAGAAAAGAAAAGAAAAGATCCAATTTGGGTAGGTTACCAGAACCAGACGTCTTCTGAGCTTTTGGAGTTGTGCTAGAGCCCATCTTCAGGAAACTTCTCTCTAGCCATACATATATAAAGAGAGAGAGAGAATACATACATACATACATACTCTATACATCACTAACAATTGACCAGTAGTTCTAATCTTACTGATCACCACTATTATTTAATTTTATTAAATAATATTATATTACTTTGTTGTATACTATGCTTACTGTTTGTATCTATAGTGTGTGTGTGTGTTTGTATTTAGATATGTGTATGCAGTTATATGATATACTTTATTGAGATCAAAGGTCGTAATAAAAGAAGATTAGAGTCATATACTGTGTTTCCCCGAAAATAAGACCCTGTCTTATTTTATTATTTTTTTTGAACCCTGAAATAAGTGCTTGGCCTTATTGCCATGCGCTCAAAAGCCCAATTGGGCTTATTATCAGGGGATGTCTTATTTTGGGGAAAACAGGGTATATTTATTTAGTTCTGGTATCTACAATTAAATAGTTCAACAAGAAGTTGGAGACAGTATAAACTAAACCACTTAGGAATATCTTCCCCTTCTTCATCATCAGCCATCAACAGAGCCCTGGATGAGGGTGACGTTGTTCGTTGCCCTCAACGTTGGGGCCAACCCTCAAGCTTCTATAGATGACGCAGCTAAAGGAATTGCAATGATGGAGTCAAAAGCAATGCCTGAGGTCAATTTTTGAACTAATGTGGGTTTGTGTCCTTCCTTCCTTCCTTCCTCCCTCCCTCCCTCCCCAGTGATTATGTACAGTATTTAGTACACAGAGCACCTATTTTAAAATTTTATTTTGCACTCTAAAATAATGCTTATTCCCAGTAATGCAAAGTAATGCACATACCTGTAGCTGCCTAAAAAACAGGCAGCTTGCTAGTTTAACAATAAAGAGCCTTGGTGGCACAGCAGACTAAAACACTGTTAAGTAACACCAGCTGCCTGCAATTAGTGCGAGTTCAAATCTCACCAGGCTCAAGGTTGACTCAGCCTTTCCATCCTTTCGAGGTAGGTAAAATGAGGACCCGGTTTGTGGGGGCAATAAGTTGACTTTGTATAAAAAAGAACACCGCTTGGGGGGGGGGCGAAAGCCCTACTAAGCAGGTATATATAAAAGGATGAAGGCTATTGCTTAACGCATTGTAAGCCGCCCTGAGTCTCCAGAGAAGGGCGGCATATAAATCGAACCAATAAATAAATAAATAAATATGATTTAAAAGCGCTCTCTTTACCTAAGTGCTCTTTTCGGGGGTGGGGGGGAAAACGAGTAAGGGCATCCTGTGAATTGCCATACTTCAAAGACCGTAGTTAGAAACTTGAAGTACGCTAATAACTCCCCTTGCTATTAGTAGTGCCCTTTAGTTAAGTACAACAGTAAGAAATGGATTGGGAGAGAATATCCAAGAAGTTTGTGGCTTTTTTCCTCACGGTGGTCCCTTTTTTCTTTTTTCTTTTTTTTGCTAAGTATTTATTATCCTGTTTATAGTTTGACCAAAGAGATAGGTTTATTCTGATGAACATGACTTTTAAGTAGGCACAGATAATACGCTATCCCTCGGAACAACCAAAAATAAATGGTTTGGGGCTTCACTCTGCCAGTGTAGTTAATAGTTTGGTTCCCATAACTAGTGTTTTGGTTCTTTCAAAGCTTTTTGTAACTGGGCCTGGCTGTGTGTTTTTCGGTGGGCGGTGAAGTTTTTCATGGACCAGCTGTTTTCCTTTGTGGTTTCTTGGCAGCCAGGATGGATGGAGCTTCATAAGTATGGCTGGTCCTAGTTTATATAGCTAAGGCACACTTAATGCTATTTAATATAAGAATAATACAAATTGTTAGTTAATTCAAGGTATCATTATTAGTCTCCAATATACTATGGAACTTTGCATGTTTTATTTGGGCAAGAATTTACCCACTGGTTCCAGCTGAGGTGGTGTTGTTCTTTTTACAGCAGTGTCTTTCAGAGAATTTTTTCCACACTGACATTTTATTGTTATTTGTATTTCGCGTGCATGCGGGTATAAAATTGAAGACAGAAGATAAACACTAACAAGAACTAAGAAAGAAAGAGATAAGAGAAGAATTAGAATTAGAATTTTTTATTGGCCAAGTGTGATTGGACACACAAGGAATTTGTCTTGGCGCATATGCTCTCAGTGTACATAAAAGATAAGATAAGATATGAAGGCAGAAATGTAGGAAAAAGGGGAAAAAAGAATACAAAGAATATATATTCTTTTATTTTTACAGCAGTTATAAGTATAAACGTGAATTAACCACTTACTCTGTGCTTACACTTTTTCTATGAACTATTTTTTTTCTAATCATCAAACCCATACATCATAATTTAATTTTTCCTGTTTCACACAAAAAGTCAATAAGGGGTTACCAATCAGCACTGAACTTAAACAATGTCTAATTAAAGATGTCAATTTAACCATCTCAGCAAGTTCCGTTATCTTCACCATCCATTCCTCCATTGAACATATTGCTGCATCTTTCCATCTTTGTCAGTGGTGGGTTTCAAATTTTTTTACTGCCGGTTCTGTGGGTGTGGCATTGCTTGGTGGGCGTGGTATTACTTGGTGGGCATGGCTTGGTGGGCGTGGCAGGGAAGAATACTGCAAAATCTCCATTCCCTCCCCACTCCAGGGGAAGGATACTGCAAAATCTCCATTCCCTCCCCAATCCAGGGGAAGGTTACTGCAAAATCCCCATTTTCTCCCGATCAGCTGGGACTTGAGAGGCAGAGAATAGATGGGGGCAGGGCCAGTCAGCATTTTTACTACCGGTTCTCCCAACTACTCAAAATTCCCGCTACCGGTTCTTCAGAACTGGTCAGAACCTGCTGAAACCCCTCTCTGATCTTTGTGCATAAAATAGTCTCACTACAATTGTCATATACCAAAAGAAAATCCATTTTTTTCCAACTGTTTATCCGTCAGTCCGTTCCAAAAGAACACTGGTTTCGATTTTTTATAAATCTTCAAAGTCTATATTACTGTATGCAATTGAGTGCACAATTTTCTAACTTTTTACAAATCCACAAAGCATGATAAACCATCCCTTTCTATTGATTACATTTCCAGCATCAATTGGAAGAAGCTTTATAAATTTTGGGTTGGTTTTTCAGTCTTGTTTTATATTCTCCATGAAAAATTTTAATATGTCTGTGAAGTTTCCGAAAGATACCCTAATTAATTCATGAGCCACGAGCCAAACTTCAAAAGAAATACAGTCATTTATTAGGAGCAAGTTGCCAATGTCAGAATAAGTTAACCATTTGTGTTTAATTTCATTTCTCTTCTATAAATGCTTCCTGTGTTGAGATCCACAAATGCCTTTTCTGTAACTGATCATGCTACAAAATTTTCTTATATAAGTTTCTCAAGGTTTCATGGAATGTAATTTGAAAATGCCTTTTAGGCTTTTCAGTAACGAGCGCAAAATGTTTGTGACTGAAGTTCAGCAGTAGCTTTTGCTAGTATGCTGGTCATCTGTACAGGTAGTCCTCAACATACGACCACAAGTGAACCCAAAATTTCTGTTCCTAAGTGAGACATTTGTTATGTGTGTTTTCCCGCAAATTTTCTTGTCCCAGTTGTTAAGTGAAGCATTGCAGTTACTAAGTTAGTAATCTGGTTGTGAATCTGGCTTCCCCAATGACTTTGCTTGTCAGAAGGTTGCCAAAGGGAATCACATGACCCCAGGACACTGTAACCGTCATAAATATGAATCAGTTGCCAAGCATCTGGATCTTGATTATGTGGGGATGCTGCAACGGTCATAAGTGTGAAAAATGATCATAAGTCACTTTTTTTCAGTGCCATTGTAACTTCGAATGGTCACTAAGCGAAATGTTGTAAGATGGAGACTACTTGAATTTGATTTATTTAGATTTACCAGAGTAGTACTCATATAAGAAAAGACACGTTAAAATCCTACGAAACACTTCTTTAAGTCTTGTTGGAATCAAACTTGGGCAATTCTTCCCAGTTTTATTTCTTGCTTGATTACAGGGAGTCCTTGACTTATGACCATAATTGAGCCCAAAATTTATGTTGCTAAGCGAGACAGTTAACGTGAATTTTGTCCCATTTTTCAACCTTCCTTGCCACAGGTGTTAAGAGAATCATTGCAGTAAGTTAAGTTAGCAATATGGTTGTTAAGTGAATCTGACTTCCCCATTGACTTTGCTTGTTGAGGTCACAAAAGGGGATCCACATGACCCTATTAGGACACTGCAGCCGTCATAAATACAAACCGGTTGCTAAGCGTCTGAATTATGATCACGTGACCATGGGAATGCTGCAGTGGCCGTGAAAAACAGTTGAGCAATAGCACTCATATACCGCTTCACAGTGCTTTCCCTCCTTCTCTAAGCGGTTTACAGAGTCAGCGTCTTGCCCCCAACAATCTGGGTCCTCATTTTACCCACCTCGGAAGGAGGGAAGGCTGAGTCAACCTTGATGCTAGCATATTCATCTTTATTTTTTTTCTAAGCTATTCCTTATTAAATGATGAGTTTGTACCAGTAGATTCCAGTGTTTTGCAATAAGAGGTTGGAGATAGATAGATATATATCTATATCTATATCTATCTATCTATATATCTATCTATATCTATATCTATCTATCTATATCTATATTTATATCTATATCTATATATCTATATACATACATACATACATACATCAGGGGTGGGTTTTAAAAATTTTTACTATCGGTTCTGTGGGCATGGCTTATTTTGTGGGCGTGGTTTGACGGTCATGTGACAATTCTTTAGGATTTAACAGAGGTACTGGTCTACCAGGCTTTTAACTGCTTGCAGAGCTGTACCAGTCTACCCATTTTTTTTTGGAGGCACCGGTCTACCCATTTGTTTTTCGACACTGGTGGCAGTGGTCTACCACCACACTGCCTTTTAACACTGATCAGCTGTAGGGCGGCCCTTTGACACCCCGCGGAAAGAGTTTAAACACTTTTTTTCCTCCTAGCCAATCAGCTGGGACTCGGGAGGCAGCGAATAGATTGGGGGCGGGGCCAAATAAAAGGTAAGAATAACGCAGGGTGGGGGTTGGTGGGAGGGCCCAGTTCCCGAACAGAGAACCAGTTCGGTGATGTCATATTGTCACTGCTACCGGCTCGGCCGAACTGGGAGGAACCCACCACTGACATACATATATACATGCGTACACACACACACACACACACATATGGTTTTGTGGCTATTTATCTGGGAAAGAGAAATGCAGCAAACTATGAACAGGCCTTCTGATACTCAGATGTTTTACTTATTCAGATTCATTTAATACTAAAATTCTTCATGATGTGAGAGATTGTAGAGAGGCTGGGAAAGGAATGGAAGAGAGAGTAGACATAAACAATCAAGAGACAGCAGGCGGCTCAGTTGATAGCTTATCTCATAAATGGCAACTTCGTCCAACTGTCAAGAAATATGGGAAGAAGCACTTTAAATCAAACCATTCAACAAGAGTCCACTTTGACTTAACTCGCTCTAAACTGGGCATTTACTTTATTGAAGTCTGTATTCTTGATTTCTTGATCTTGCCCAGCTGCATGTAGCTTGATTCATGACCTGTGACCATCTTGCACAGCTCATTTAGAACACATGGGCTTTGTTGCACTAGGTTCTTGGGCTTTAAAGTTGATAGGATTCACTCTGTTATTCTTAACAATGCCACCCATGCCTGTCTTGTTTTTTATCTTCTTCTAAACAAGATTTCTACGGCTTATCTTTTCCTATTTATTTTTATATAGTTTCTCTCCCATAAAATTAATTGGGAGGGTCAGATGTTTAAGGCATATCTCTTTTTTTAAAGGCTCAGGCATAGTTGCTTTCGTGAGTTGGCTGGCTAATGGCTGGCTTCCTTAAATCTTATTTCCCCGAAAATAAGGCATCCCCTGATAAGAAGCCCAATCGAGCACATGCGCTAAAATAAGCTTCCCCCCGAAAATAAGCCCTCCCCGAAAATATTTAAACGCAGAGCTGGAATTCAGGTAAGACGGCAAGAGGAGCCCCGTCTTGCTCTACGCCCCCCAAAATAATAAGACCTCCCTGAAAATAAGGCCAAGCGCTTATTTCGGGGTTCAAAAAAAATATAAGCCAGGGTCTTATTTTCAAGGAAACACAGGTATTATCCTAATAGTGTTGGTTACTCCCAGAGTGTTCTTAGGGGAAATAAATACAAGAAGATCAGTATTAAAGATAAAAGGAAGCTTGAATGGGATGTGTGCTATCAATTGTGTAGAAAAGAGTCAAACTAAGGAAACCCATTTACATATGTAACAGTACTTGGTGCTGTATATCCGAATGTATTCCACTACTTTTAGATCTCCACAGATATTGCCGCTGAACTGGATGCGCTTCAACAACAGTTTCATGTTTTCGTACATTCGTTTCATCTGTGCGACATAGCCAACAGGTACTGACATTTTTCAATTGTAAAAATATAGAAGATTTCTACAAAATAATATACATCCTCTCGTTTAACGACCCCATAATCCAGTGGTTCTCAACCTGTGGGTGGCGACCCCTTTGGGGGTCGAACGACCCTTTCACAGGGGTCGCCTAAGACCATCGGAAAACACATATTTTCAATGGTCTTAGGAATAATTTTATGGTTGGGGGTCACCACAACATGAGGAACTGTATTAAAGGGTCGTGACATTAGGAAGGTTGAGAACCACTGCCGTAATCTCTTGCGGGGTGGAGTCTGGGCAATTGAATGGAGCTGAGTGTTTACTGGCCGGCTGCCCTTCCTGTCGCCAATGCGGAGTTTTTTTTCAGCAGATATATTCTCAGTGTGCCCAGAGAGAGAAATATCTGCCTCTACTTAGGATCAAATTTACAGTCTCCTGATTGGGAAGCAAGAGCTCCACCTCTAGGCCATCGCACCACTCTCTACAAACTAATATACACGATAGGTTATATTACAGGTTATTTTTGTGATTAGCAGCCAAAAATCTATAAGATACACCCAGAATGTTCAGGAAGTAAGATCTTTGTCGTCCGGTGTAGTAAATATTAATAAAAATAGAGTTAGCCTCCTTGTGTAGTTGATGTCTTGGTTTGAACTCTGTAAAGGGGCTGACGATAATGGTATAGGAGTTCACATGGGAAGGGATTAGGACATTAATGGTCGCATTTGGTACACAAGATGTAGCTGAACAAAATCTATTTTTTGTATTACTGTATTTTTGGGAGTATAAGACACACCTTAGTTTTTCGGGGGGGGGGGGGGAATAGGAAAAAAAATCTGCCTACCAGGTATTCATCTGAAGGACTCTCAAACGGAGCGTTTGGAAGCTGAAAACGCAACGCGCGGAGCCCAAAAACACAAGCCATTGTCAGTGGCAATCTCTGCAGGCAGGAAGAGTTCGCGCGGAGGCCGAAGGGTAGGGGCCGGCGAGTGGGCGGGGCTTCATTCGGAGTATAAGCCGCACCCAAATTTTCAGCCTCTTTTAGGTGGAGGGGAAGTGCGTGTTATACTCTGAAAAATACGGTATTTGAATTTTACTGGAATCATTTAAGACCACAAATCCAGGGGGAAAAAAATTCTTGGAGGGATCTAGTCAGAGTCTATTTTTCCCAAATCCAGACTCTGAAAACTCCAGACACTGCACTTCCATTGCATTACCTGTTTACCTGGGGGTGAGATGTATAATTGGGTCTCATCAGCACATGGATGATATCGAACTCCATGCAGACAGATGACCTCTCCCAAAAGTTGATGTTCAAAAAAAAAGAGTGGATTGAGGAAAACTCTCTGAGGCGCATTCCTTGAGTAGGTCTCTCCTTTTCCACTATAACCAACCAGAACCATCTCTTCAGGAAGCAGCATTCAGACTTGATGAATAAATCAATCTTTCCCTTTTGTTTATCATCAGTCTTGATGTCACTCTATTCCTGGAGGGAAGGGAAATCCATAGTTCTCTCTGTTCCCCCTTCCTGAATTCATCCCTCAAAGTTAGACGTTAGGCGATATACTGGGGGACATTTGAAATGGCAGGAACGGATGAGAGCAACTTTGCAATTTCTTAAAACATTGTAATTCTAGGTATGCTTTCCATACACGTAGAAGTCCATGCAGAACAGTTCAGTGAAAGATTTATTCACAAATACATTTATTCAAGGTGGAGACATGTTAGCGTTACAAACTTAGCAAAGAGATCAGTTCCATCTTGGCGCAGGAAAGTCACAATGCGCATACTGCTTAATTTTGGGTAGGTTTGTTGGCACCTCCGCGACAAACAACAAAATGGTTTGCCTTGGAATTTGCTACAAAAATCCTGGCGGTGAAACCATTCATGCACAACATTTCGAAGAACGATAAAAATTATTGTGTTTGGCCGTAAAATTGTTTTTTGGCAAGTGGGATACTGGGAGGGGGAAATCCTCAATAAAATAGAAAAATTACGCAATGTGGGTGTGACGCTAAAAACAAATTTACTTTGGAAATCAGTTGCACGCTTGAGTTGCAGAGACCTTTAAAACGTTGCTTGAAAAAATAAGGGAAAAAATATGCAGGACATTTTGATTTGAAGATAAAATGGTACTTTATGGTGAAGATTTTGAAAGAAAACTCATCCATTCGTGTGTTTTTTTTTACTTTTGAAGAAAAAAATAAAATTCCTAATTAGAAATTTCCTGGAGAGATGCTTTCAGAAGCATAGGATACTCATATTTATTATTTATTTTATTATTTACTACTAATTAATTATTTGGATTAAATTATGATTTTATTGTACTTGTTTCTTAACTTGTGTTCGCCGCCCTGAGTCGTTCGGGAGAATGGCGGCATATAAATATATGTAATAAATAAATAAATAAATAATATTATGAAAGGGCAGGTTGTGGGGGAATATCATCTGACAGGAGCCAGGAAGAAAGCTTTTTATGCTGTGGCACCGGCCTTTTGGAATATCATTCCCCTGATGTCAGGATGGCCTTGACTTTGTTGGCCTTCTGGAAGAGCCTGAAAACATGGTTTTGATTAGTATAGTTTAGGAATCTAAGATCTTGCATAATATGAGCCTATAAAGTTCCTGTACTACTAGGGAAACGAAGTGGGACCTCCTTCAAATTGTTATTTTTTTCTTGTTTTTAAATAGATTTTTGTCGTTTTTTTTAAACTTTGTATACCACTCAGAATCGTCTATATGAGATGGAGGGATGATGGATGGATGGATGGATGGATTTAATGGATGGTGAGGGAGAGGGAGAAGGAGAGAGAAGGTGAGAGGTGTCCCTGGTGGGGAAAGATCAACTTTTATCATTTAGATTCTATTCATATGCACAAATAGCCTGAATTTGTCAATATTTTGGCTAAGAAGGAAAGAGCCAGTTTCTCTCAGTGCTACTCTAGTTCTTCAAATTAAGTCATTTGGTCCTTCCAATCTCGCCCTTCTTTTTAGAATTGCTGGAAGAGGACTGTTCTGGGAATAAAATGGAACATTGGCTGGGTTTGTACACAAATGAACTGGTGTGTGTGAAATTAGGACTCCCATAAATGAGAATCAGAATTAGGCAACAGAGCTGCATTCATCTTTTAAGTGAGCACGGTGGCAGCTTCTCTTCAGATCTGCCAACTGAACTGAGGAGACCAGGGAGAATAGGAAATGAGGCTGGAAGTCAGTGCTTTCTTCTGCAGCATCCTGGCCTACAATTTTTGTATTCATTCAAGTTGGCTTTTTTTCTTTTAAAGGTAAACGGCCAGGTGGGACAAGGGACATGGCCAAGGGGACCCTGCTCCTCAGTAATAACATTGGGAACTCTGGGCAGAGAGAAATTGTCAGAAAAGGGGAAACACGTCCCACCTTCATATGACACTCTTCTACATATTAAAGAAATATATGGAAAGATAAAATGAGAAAGATACAAACGACAGGAAAAGAAATGAATGCAAAGAAAGCTTGAGCTTCAGATGAGAATATAGTCTAACTATACCAGGTGTCAGCAACCTGCGGCTCCAGAGCCACATGTGGCTCTTTGCGCCCTCTGTTGTGGCTCCCTGTCGGGTGATCCCACCACTGGCTGGTCCCACCCCTCGCCCTCCCCTCCCAGTCACTCCTCGCCTGGCCTGAGAAGGTAAGGGTGACAGTGGGTGATGGAGAAGTGGCTGGGGCAGAGACAGAGAGATACAGAGAGAAGGGGAGAAAGAGAGACATAGAGAGATACAGAGAGAAGGGGAGACAGAGAGACATAGAGAGATACAGAGAGAAGGAGAGACAGAGAGATACAGAGAGAAGGGGAGAAAGAGAGACATAGAGAGATACAGAGAAAAGGGGAGACAGAGAGACAGAGAGATACAGAGAGAAGGGAAGAAAGAGAGACATAGAGAGATACAGAGAGAAGGGGAGACAGAGAGATACAGAGAGAAGGGGAGACAGAGAGAGACATAGAGAGATACAGAGAGAAGGGGAGAAAGAGAGACAGAGAGATACAGAGAGAAGGGGAGAAAGAGAGACAGAGATACAGAGAGAAGGGGAGAAAGAGAGACAGAGAGATACAGAGAGAAGGGGAGACAGAGAGATACAGAGAGAAGGGGAGAAAGAGAGACATAGAGAGATACAGAGAGAAGGAGAGACAGAGAGATACAGAGAGAAGGGGAGAAAGAGAGACAGAGAGATACAGAGAGAAGGGGAGAAAGAGAGACAGAGATACAGAGAGAAGGGGAGAAAGAGAGACAGAGATACAGAGAGAAGGGGAGAAAGAGAGACAGAGATACAGAGAGAAGGGGAGAAAGAGAGACAGAGATACAGAGAGAAGGGGAGAAAGAGAGAGAGAGATACAGAGAGAAGGGGAGACAGAGAGACAGAGATACAGAGAGAAGGGGAGAAAGAGAGACATAGAGAGATACAGAGAGAAGGAGAGACAGAGAGATACAGAGAGAAGGGGAGAAAGAGAGACATAGAGAGATACAGAGAAAAGGGGAGACAGAGAGACAGAGAGATAAGAGAGAAGGGGAGAAAGAGAGACATAGAGAGATACAGAGAGAAGGGGAGACAGAGACAGAGAGATACAGAGAGAAGGGGAGAGAGAGAGACAGAGATACAGAGAGAAGGGGAGAAAGAGACAGAGATACAGAGAGAAGGGGAGAAAGAGAGACAGAGAGATACGGAGAGAAGGGGAGACAGAGAGACAGAGATACAGAGAGAAGGGGAGAAAGAGAGACATAGAGAGATACAGAGAGAAGGAGAGACAGAGAGATACAGAGAGAAGGGGAGAAAGAGAGACATAGAGAGATACAGAGAAAAGGGGAGACAGAGAGACAGAGAGATAAGAGAAGGGGAGAAAGAGAGATACAGAGAGAAGGGGAGACAGAGAGACAGAGAGATACAGAGAGAAGGGGAGAGAGAGAGACAGAGATACAGAGAGAAGGGGAGAAAGAGAGACAGAGATACAGAGAGAAGGGGAGAAAGAGAGACAGAGAGATACAGAGAGAAGGGGAGACAGAGATACAGAGAGAAGGGGAGAAAGAGAGACATAGAGAGATACAGAGAGAAGGAGAGACAGAGAGATACAGAGAGAAGGGGAGAAAGAGAGACATAGAGAGATACAGAGAAAAGGGGAGACAGAGAGACAGAGAGATAAGAGAGAAGGGGAGAAAGAGAGAAAGAGAGACATAGAGAGATACAGAGAGAAGGGGAGACAGAGAGACAGAGAGATACAGAGAGAAGGGGAGAGAGAGAGACATAGAGAGATACAGAGAGAGAGGTGGAGAGAGAGATGTCAAAAGGGTTTTGTGGTTCCTGGTGTTTTTTAACAACTGCTTCTAATGACTGGCTGGGTAGGCGCGGCTAGGGGGGTCATGTGACTGATGGAAGTGAGTGACGTCGAGTTGGCCATGCCCACCCAGGTTTTGTGGCTCCCAGTTTTTTCTTTTCTGTGGGAAACGGGTCCAAATGGCTCTTTGAGTATTTAAGGTTGCAGACCACTGACCTATACTTACCTACCTGTAGCAGTAAAACAAATAACAAAATGTCCAGACTTATAGAGGTGAAGAGGGAGGTGAAGAGCTAGAGGCATACTTGGAGTAAGATATCTGTCAGAGTGTTTACAGCGTGACTACTATTTTGAGACAACCCAGGAGCAAAATATAGGACACAGAGGTTTTGTCATCACAAACAGTGGTTTATATACAAGCTGCTATATACATACATACACATGGTAGGCAGGCAAGCAATCAATCTTCTTTGACTCTACACAGAGAACTACAGTGCAGATACACACGACGAGGAGAGGGATACACGAGGAGAGAGAGAGAGAGAGACGCCCTCTAATGGCCTCCCTTATATAGGCAGCTTCTTAAAGGGCAGCAACCCTGCTGACTCATCCTCAGTCTTAAAGGGCTGGTCAGCTTTAAATCATGACAAAATATTAAGACCGGAAGGGATTGTTCTTGGAAGAGTCTTGCAGAGGTCAGTGGAAGAGACCAGATCTCTCTCAAAAGAGGGCCCAGGAGGACAGAACGAGATGGGGCTGCTGGTCACAAATTCCCCTGGTGAATGTTTTTGGCTGGAATTGTTTGTTTTCATTGAAATTTGGAGCCGTGTTTTGCCACTGTTAGGAGCAAGAGTTATGAACTGTTTCCTCAGCTTCTTTGTGGGTGAATTCAAGAGGCCCTGTAGACTTCATGGCCAAAATGTGTGTAAACATTCTTTTAAACTACACGAACAGCCATTAAAAGTGGTTTCTTCGTTCATACAGCATTTTCATCGCTCACATTATTATGGTGCTCACTCACACAGTCGGCCCGATGTTTATTTTTATTATTTATTTTATTTGTTTCAATTTGTATACCGCCCTTCTCCAATAGGACTCAGAGCGGTGAACAGCCAAAATAAAAAACAAGACATACAAAATTTAAAAACAGTTTAAAATAATTAAATATTTTTGGCCGCAATTTAAAACAAACCCAGTTTAAAATCAATTAAAACTTAACCCAAAACTGTGGGATCAAGCCAGCCCGGCTAGTTGAAATAAATAAGTTTTCAGGGCCCGACGAAAAATCCGGAGGTCTGATATTGTACGTATCTCTGGGGGGAGGTTGTTCCAGAGGGCGGGCGCCGCCACAGAGAAGGCTCTCCCCCTGGGAGTCGCCAGCCGACACTGTCTGGCGGACGGCACCCTGAGGAGGCCCACTCTGTGCGAGCGTACTGGCCGGTGGGAGGCTATTGGTGGCAGAAGGCGGTCTCGTAAATACCCCGGCCCTAATCCAGTTTAGACTGGATTTGGCATTTTTGTCCACCTGTCGAGTCTTCCCAAGGATCTGGAATAGGCAGAAACTGTTGTTTTAATAGTGTCAAAGGTAAATCATAGAATGTAAGCTGTTCCAAGTAAAGCTACCTTTTGCAATTGACAGATGGTAATTTTGCCAATGCCATTCAGCTCATACTCCAGATGTTTTGGAATTACCTTCAAGGCACCTTTTACTGTTGGTGCTAACTTTATTTCCTTTTAACAGAGTTGGAAGGGACCTTGTAGGTCATCTAGTCCAACCTCCCACCCAAGCAGGAGACACTACACCATTTCTGACATATGGCAGTCCAGTCTCTTCTTGAAGAGTGATGAAGCTCCCACAACTTCTGGACGCAAGCTGTTCCATTGGTGTTCCCATTGTCAGAAAATTTCTCTTTTTTTCCAGGTTGAATCTCTCCTTGTTCAGTTTCCATCCATTATTCCTTGTCTGGCCTTCAGGAGCTTTGGAAAATAGCTCGACCCCCTCCTCTCTGTGGCAGCCCCACAAATATTGGAAGATTGCTATCATATCTCCCCTGGTCCTTCTCTTCACTAAACTAGCCATGCCCAGTTCCTGCAGCCATCCTTCATATGTTTTAGCCTCCAGTCTCCTAATCACCTTGGTTGCACTTCTCTGAACTCTTTCTAGAGTCTCAACATCTTTTTTATAGTGTGGTGACCAGAACTGGATGCAGTACTCTAGGTGTGGTCTTACTAAAGCTTTATAGAGTAGTATTAGTACCTCACTTGATCTTGATTGTATCCCTCTGTTAATGCAATTTAGGATTGCATTGGCTTTTTTGGCTGCCACCGCGCACTCATATTTAATTGGTTATCCACAGCCATTCTACTTTTTGTGTGCAGGTGTCTGTAGTTTGTGATTTTTTCCAGTTCTTCCTCTTCTATTCTGCAATCCCTAGCTGCTGCCACGCCCACTATTTTTTTTTGTCTTATCAACAAAAATCTGTTTATCTGTTTGAATTCTAAAATCCCAGAGCGCTTTAGCTTCTTCATTTTCTCTTCATTTTGTTTATTTTGTGGTCCCACCAGTTCTTGCTTTCTGCAGTGCATTTGCTTTGCATCGGTGTCATTCGTTGTCTGTTACTGCACTCTCAATTCTGGTATATTATATTGCATGACATTGTTATGTTATGTTACATTATGTCACGTTACATCACAACTGACAGGCATACTTTGGAATACGGCATCCAGTTTTGGTTGCCACAATATTAAAAAGATGTTGAGACTCTAGAAAAGAGTGCAGAGAAGAGCAACCAAGATGATTAAGGGGCTGGAAGATAAAAATACACAGAACGGTTGTTGGAATTGTGTATGTCTAGTTTAATGAAAAGAAGGACTAGGGATGACATGAGAGCAGTGTTCCAATATCTCAGGGGTTGCCACAAAGAAGAGGGAGTCAAGCTATTCTCCAAAGTACCTGAAGGCAGGACAAGAAGCAGTGGGTGGAAACTAATCAAGGAGAGAAGCAATCTAGAACCAAGAAGAAATTTCCTGATAGTTAGAACAATTAATCAGTGGGACAACTTGCCACCAGAAGTTGTGAATGCTCCAACACTGGACATTTTTAAGGAGAGATTGGACAACCATTTGTCTGAAACGGTATAGGGTTTCCTGCCTGAGCAGGAGGTTGGACTAGATGACCCACAAGGTCCCTTCCAACTCTGTTTATTCTATTCTGTACTGTTCCATTCCATTCTACATTCTGTACCGTACCATACCATTCTTTAGCTGTTGTTGGCCTTCATTCTCCTTGAGTTCTTCTCAATATATGTGCAGATCAGTGGTGAAATCCAATTTTTTTTACTAACGGTTCTGTGGGCGTGGCTTGGTGGGCGTTGTGTGGCTTGGTAGGCATGGCAGGGGAAGGATATTGCAAAATCCCCATTCCCACCCCACTCCAGGGGAAGGATACTGCAAAATCCCCATTCCCTCCCCACTCCTGGGGGAAGGATATTGCAAAATCTCCATTCCCACCCCACTCTGGGGCCAGCCAGAGGTGGTATTTGCCGGTTCTTCGAACTGCTCAAAATTTCCGCTACCGGTTCTCCAGAACCTGTCAGAACCTGCTGGATTTCACCCCTGGTGCAGATCCAAGCATTGGATGATGATGATGATGTCAACAAGATGATGATGATGATGATGATGATGATGATGATGATGATGATGAAGATTTCTATATTACGATTTATATAAAGTGTTGTAGTTTTACTTCCAAGAGAGAACTGAGTTTAAGATACTGGCCACGAAGAAAAGTTTAATGTAGATAGTGGTGATATTAAAAAAAATTAAAGTGCTTCTTAAACTGTTTCTAAAAATGAGATAGAAATAGGAGGTTCTGATGTCCAGAGCAGGAGTATTTGGGTGCTTAAATGCAGTGGGTTCATACTTCAGTCAATTAAAAGGCGTTGTGCGACTATTTCCTGTTTTCTTCCTTAGTGGATTATTTTCCCTCCCTTGGAAGAAAAAAATGTGGATGAAAGAGTAGGAAAAGTTGCAAATCAAATGAAGTCTAGACTCCCTGTAAAATTCTACAAATGAGCCATCCATAGATTACAGATAAAAGTCACATCTGGAAGAACTGTTAAATTAAGAAAAACAAAAACACTAACTTCTTAATTTTTTATTCTAGTTGAACAGGCATTACAATTTATGTAACCCTGAAATTATTTTACCTGAAAATCTTGACAGGAATTGTACCATTTCAGAATTTTATATTTACATGCAAGAATTTGTGTGTGTGCGTGCTATTGTTGTTTATTCTGAATAAACCAGCTGTAACACGTATGTTAAAAGGCTGAGTACCCATCTGAGGAGGAGAAAGGTGGGAAAGTTGCTACCGACCAATTTTGATAGCATCAAAATAGACGAACCAATGTATGAAGGACAATTCCTACTGTCAGGCCTTCCACACCGTGTGGGAATCGTATGTGTCTTTTCAGGCCTTACAAACATGCTAAATGCTTCCCAAGGATTTTAGTGCTGTCATGTGTGTGTCTGTGTCTGTGTGTGTTTTAAATTGAGAAGAATCAATATAGACCTAACTCTCCCAATCATCCCCTGGCGTGAATCAAAAGCATTCCTTGAAAAACTGATCAGCTGCTACATGGAGTTGAATCCTTGAGATTACATGTTTCAACCGGCGTGGTTAGTCATGTTTTTCTTAAACATGTTTCTCTACAGAGCTCCATGTTTGCTGTAGGGGTGAAATCCAGCAGGTTCTAACAGGTTCTGGAGAACCGGTAGCGGAAATTTTGAGTAGTTTGGAGAACCGGCAAATACCACCTCTGGCTGGCCCCAGAGTGGGGTGGGAATGGAGATTTTGCAGTATCCTTCCCCAGGGAGTGGGGAGGGAATGGGGATTTTGCAGTATCCTTCCCCTGGAGTGGGGTGGGAATGGAGATTTTGCAATATCCTTCCCCTGCCACGCCTACCAAGCCACGCCCACAGAACCTGTAGGGAAAAAATTTGGATTTCACCCCTGGTTTGCTGGGATGGGTTGAAAACAAGGACTAATTGGTAATTCTCTTCAAAATATAGTAAACGCTTCTGTTATACCGATTTCTATATGGAGTGAAATTTGTATTAAAAAAAATAGAGCAGGCAGCTGATGTTGAGCTATTCTATGCTCGTCCCAGACACTCACTTTGGAGGGTTGCATTGGACAATATTGTTTTATGAGGTGATCTTGAAATCCCTCTGTATAAACAGACTCGGGCATTGCTTATATTCCTGAAATATGGGCTCTCGCTGTGCTGGTTCTTGACCTACATACAAACAAGAGCTCTTATTTTAATTTAATTTTACCTGAGATTTGCGTAATTATCGCCACAGACTTTACTTCCCAGATATATTGTAAATATGAAAATATGGTGGTATTTAGGGACCCTTTTGTTTAGTTCAGCATTGAGAATGAGGAATAATTCAGAATTCAATAAAGGGCAATTTCTACTAGGGATTTCCATTAAAAACCATACCAAGGAAATACATTATTTAATATTACATATACTGACAGCAGCCCGCATAGTCTATGCGCAAAACTGGAAGAAGGAAAAGCTACCATCAGAAGAAGATTTAATTAGAAAAATTTTAGAATGCGCAGAGATGGACAAATTAACAAAAGAACTCAAGGAGAAAGAGGATACAGAATATTACAAAGTGTGGTGTAGATGGTATGAATGGTTGGAAAATAGGAAAAATGAGAAAGAGGAATAAAGGAGAGGGGGGGGAAATGTTGAAGATCAAGGAGCAATGTAGACAAAATAAAGAAAAATAGAAAATAATTGTTGAATAAGACAAAAGTGAAAATATGTGTAAATAGATGTAAATAGCAAGAAAGGATCACCTGGAAATAGCTGAAGGAATAAGTGATATGTATATAAATGTTGTGTCTTTATGTTTTGTTTTAATGTGTTCAAAATAAAAAACTTTTAAAAAAAGAGAGACAGAGAATGAGAAATAGCTTTGCTAGCATATCTAAAAAATTATATTTGGCTGCCGGTTGTCCTCAACTTGCAACATGTATTTACAAAAGTCTCAGCCTCCTGTGATCTTCCCAACCGGTTCCCGACAAGCAAAGTCAGTGGGAGAAGCCCAATTTACTTAACAACCACGTGATTCATGTGATGGTTCTGCGTGCCGCTTCTGGCACGCGTTCCATAGGTTCGCCAACACGGTTATATAGGATTCACAATGCAAGCACAAAAGGGCAGAGCTTATATTGTGACGTCCTTATACCTAACTTATACACATTGGTACCCTCATCGTTCGGAACAGACAATGATATAATTTAACAAAAGTCTAGTTGGGGGATAAATATAATCTGTATTTTTTTTTCTTATTAAATATACTTTAATATATACCGGGCCTGGTGGCTCAGCAGACTGATAGCATTGTGATTAACACCAGCCGTTTGCAATTACTGTAAATTCGAATCTCACTAGGCTCAAGGTTGACTCAGCCTTCCATCCTTTCTAAGGTAGGTAAATTGAGGACCCAGTTTGTGGGGGCAATAAGCTGACTTTGTATAAATATACAAAAGTATGGAGGCTATTGCTTAACGCATTGTAAGCCGCCCTGAGTCTCCGGAGAAGGGCGGCATATAAATCAAATTAAAAAAAAAAAAAATACTTGAAACGCCTAAGCTGATCTCAGAAGAATTCTTCACAATGGCGATGGACTAATTTAGAGTTTTAAGAATATTTGGTTTGCTTGAGGAAATAACTATATTAGCAATGCAGTCAATAATAATGATGATGATGATGATGATGATGATGATGATGATGATGAAATATCGCAACCTGGCCATAGAAACTACACGGCTATGGATGAAACATGTCACAGTGATACCCATTGTCATCGGGGCACTTGGTACCAAAAAACTTCAAGAAATTGCAGCTTCCTGCAATAACACTAGCGGAACTGCAAAAAACTCCGCTACTCGGAACATCATATATTTTAAGAAGGTACTTGGTTGATACCTAGGACGCTGGCAGCAACCCGTATCAACCGTTAGTACCAGTCAACGGTATTTGTGTCACATTTTTAAATGTCCAGTTGACTGAGTTTCATTTTTAATGAATAAAAGAGAATAATAATAATAATAATAATAATAATAATAATAATAATAATAATAAAAATAAAAAAAAATTAAAAATGTTTGCCACCTAACTCTCAAGCAACACAAGTTTTGTTATTCTTCCCAGTTGCTAGATTTTGAATCAACTGAAAACAAAACAAAGTAAAAATCTGAAAGTCCTATAATACATTTACTGTCTTAATTTTGGAGGAAAAAAACATGATGTACAATTGAGCTTCACTATTCCATATTCTTCTATCCCTATTTACCGGGTTTTCTTAATGTTCATTGAGAGTTAATCTTACTTTTCTGAGTGCACATGAGCAAGGAGCTTTTGTTTTAGTGTTAGCAATAATACAAAATTAGGAACATTTCCAAAAGTCACCAAAATTGCTTTTAAGTAATGGACTCTCCCGCCTGCAAAGACATGTTAGTTCATGTTTTATACAATACATTATCCTTTAACCTTTCTTTACTTTTACCCTGGGATCCTGGCAAACAAGTGTTTGAATAGCATTATCCTCGTTCTGTAATGCGTTCCATCTGTTGACTCAGCACCATTAGCCAAAAGGTGTCATTTAGTTTCTCCGTGTAATAGTTCACAGAGCCAAGACTGGGGACTCTTGCAAAGGAGTATGCTATCCATTTCATCTCTTGGCAAAGTTTATTTTATGTTAGCAAAACAAGATTGCATTGATTTATGGGAAAAGATGGTGTGAGTGTGTGTATATTTTAAATAGCAGGACTCTCAGGCACACTATTTCTCCCCCCTTCTTACTCAAAGAAAACAGCATTATAACGCAAAACAGTTTTGTAGCATTATCCCATAGTAAAGAAACAGATAAAGGTATCTTGACTGGCTACTCTTGGAAAGATAGTATTGAATTAAATGGAGTAGTTTTACTTCGTGGTGCAGCCAAGATTTACAAACAACAGGCCTTCAGATTTTTTTGATTGCTACTGTTGAAGAATCAACAGTACCACTAAAAGGAAGCTTCAATATTTCTTTTGGAAATCAGTCTACTTTGATGTCTTGCATGAATAAATAATGTGGGCCGTTAAAAGCACACCGCTTGAATTCCATTAGAATAAATGGAAGAATGAATTAATATGACTACTTCAAGGTTAATGTTAACTTTAATAGTTACTTTTAATACTTAATACTGATTTTTAAAATATGTGTTTTACTTTTCCACCAATGATCCCATTGTGTTTTATATTTTAAACAATAAAATATAATATAGAAGTAACTGTATTAGTGTATTTAAAAACACACACAGAAAGTAGCACTTACAACTCTTATAGGAGCCCAAAAAGATAAAATATGTTTTATGTGATATATTAGTTCATTCCAAAGTCTATTTTTTAAGACAGAGTTGATTAAAGCAGTGCAACAGGGAAAAGTATCCTGTTCCAAATTCTGAAAATCATCTTCAAGCATCAAACTAATTGACAGACAGATCTACTGCAAAGATCAGAATCACACAAGCACTGATTTTCCTTGTGACACTCTGTGTCTCCAAGTGAAAATTGGTCTTTGGGGAAGCAGAATAGGAAGAATATTGACGCTTTTAAACACTGGTTTTTGGAGAAGGTTTCTAAGAATATTTATTTATTTATTTATTGGTTCGATTTATATGCCGCCCTTCTCCGGAGACTCAGGGCGGCTTACAATGCGTTAAGCAATAGCCTTCATACTTTTGTATATACCTGCTTAGTAGGGCTTTCGGCTCCCTTAAGCGGTGTTCTTTTTTTATACAAAGTCAGCTTATTGCCCCCACAATCCGGGTCCTCATTTTACCTACCTCGAAAGGATGGAAGGCTGAGTCAACCTTGAGCCTGGTGAGATTTGAACTTGCAGTAATTGCAGGCAGCTGGTGCTATTTAACAGCAATTTACTCTGCTGCGCCACCAAGGCTCTATACTATGGATGGCCACAAAACAAGCAGATGGAACGTAGAACAACTTACGGTTCTCACTCATGAGGTATAAACCACCAGGTTATTATCATATATTTAATACCTAATGTGAAGACCTAAGCAGTCTGAAAGACTATAATGGAAGGAAAGAAAAAAAACGGATGATCAGTAGGAAGATGGGTGCACTCATTTAAGCAACAATTGATGCACCGTTGGAATATCTGAAGGACCAAGCTGGGGGCAGAACATACTGAAAGAAATCTCTCTACGGTATGTAATTGCTATGAGTTGACACCAACAACGAGTGGCGTCCCAAAGGTGCTTTTCCAAGAGGCAACTGGACTTTCTGGAGGCAACTGGAGGCAACTTGAGTTCTGGAGGCAACTGGAGTTGTCTCCATAGACAACTTAGTGGCACATAATCAAACACAGTACAAGAAAACGTGGCTGCCTTGTGTTGGAAGGCAGCTGTTTTCAAGAATAGGAACAAAATGCAGCTCCAAGCATTTTTTCATTATCAGCTCTGGGACTGGGAATTGAAGTACTAACTACATCCTTGCTCTGAAGACCGATCTGGCAATTTTAACATCAGCGTTCTCTGAGTGACTTGCTTGAGTCTGCAATGGAAAAATAATCAAAAAGTGACCACGTAGCTCTTTGCGTTCTGAATCCATCATATGAACCACTGGAATGCCATCCTTCAAAATCAACATATGCTCTTATTTCTATGAAATCCCTGAACAGTAACAAAACAGCCATCCACCACTGCTTTTCGAAAGTTAGAATAAAATTACAATAAATAATCTTTGTCAGGATGATCTGTCCCTATCCTGGCCCTTCAGTGTGTTGTGACTCCGACTCCCGAGCCTGTCCTCATGGAGGAAGAGGACTCAGAAGGTGAGGGGGAGGAACTGACAAGGCCTCCCTCTCCTCTCTGGCAATGCCTCAGGTTCCATCTGAAGGCCAGGAGGAACAGCCTGGGATGGGCCAGGAGGAAGGCATTTCAGAGCACCCATTGATAGAGAGTGATAATGATGAATCTTCGCTTGTTCCCAGGCAGCGTCGGAGGGAGAAGCATGCACAGCAAAGGAAGAGGCGTGGGAGGGCCAGGGATTGAGCTGAATCACTGAGCCACGCCCCACAAGGGATAAAAGGAGGCGTGATTGCTCGGCAGGCTTTGTGACGGACAAAAGTTTAAACTCTAAAAGAGTCACATCGTGAATCCTGCACTTCGGCTCAGATATATTTTGGACTAAACTCTTGTGGATAATTTGTCGCTCTGGAAACGGACTGCAGATAAGGCCTCTCCTGCTTTTTGGGAGTACTAATTGGACTTGGCAGGCGTTTGACAGTTAGCTGCCAGAACTCTCGTCTGCCAGGAATTCTGGTCTGTTTATACAATAAATTATTGGCAGGCATGTTTGATACTGCATTTGTCTGTGTGAGGACGGGGGACAGTTCTTCAAATGATGTACCCATTGTTACTGTACTTGGATCCATCCACCTTGCCACTGGCCATCTTCTTTTTCCTTCCCTCTTTCTCAATATTATGGACTGTTCAAAGGAAACTGGTATTTGGGTACAGCAAGGCATTCAAAATATGATAATTTGACCCTTCTCACTTGTCCTTCAAGTGAGAACTTGAAATTGACTTTTTTGATGATCCATTTGTTTGTTTTCTCGACTGTCCAGGGATTCTCAAGAGCCTTTTCTCCAACACAAAGAATAAAAGCATCGATATTTTTTCTACCTGCTTCTCCAAATCCAATTTTCACTTCCAGAAAGTGTCACAGGGAAAACCGTTGCGAGCAGAGTTTGTTCTTTGAAGGTTTAAACATATTTTAGCATCCGAAGACATTTTCCTTCACGGCCCTCGATCAAGTGCTAGTTTGTAAGTAAGTTTTTGCTACTTACTTAAGTGCTGATAGTTTGTCCTAAAAGGCAAAAATCCAAGCAAGACCTTTATAAAAGTCAAAAAGAAATGAGACATTTCCCCCTACCTATTATCTTGGCAGCTGTATCCTGAAAGAATACATTCTAATCCCATCCAATGTTTTAAGTTTCACAGAGAAAACAGATTGGTGCAGCATTCTGTTTTAATAAAAAATCCACAATGGACTTCTTGTACAGTTCTGTTCTGTTTTTGTTTGGCTAGTTTTCAGCATTAAGTTCTCTTCATGTCATGCGGCCATCGGTGAAAAGCATGAAGAAGTAACAAAAATAAATATAACCAGTTCTGGCTTGCCTAAGAAAACATATTGAGATTAATTTCCCAGGATGTTCCTATAGATTTTTGTACTGAGTCCAACCATTGATCTACCTATGACCACATTGTCTATCCTGCAGTGATCAGCAGTGGTGTTCATCCAGGGTTTCAAACAGCGGCTTCTCTTAAGGTTCATGTGAAGAACTGCAGAGGTATCTGTATATGTGCGTTTGTGGATGTACACACCGCATGCCAACATAGATACATAGAGAGGGTATGTGGATTGCAATAAATGTAATCAAATTGACTACCCATCTTCATTCCAGTCAATTTCTGTCCAGCTGTTTAATAAAAGATTGGGATGACATTATCATTTCTCTTGCAAAACAGAAGCTGCCTCTATTACCTAACAGAAAATAGGAGATTTTTGAAGTGAAAAGAAAAAAAAAGTTATCTCACACGTTCCAGAAAGTAGAACCATTTTTCCCTTTGTGTAAAGTCAAATATTAGCTAGATTACCTCCTTTGCTAACCATAATTCTGTCATGGTTCTGAGAACAAAACAGTATGCCTGTACTTTTCGGACTATAAATCGCTCTGGACTATAAGACGCACCTAGCTTTTGGGGAGGAAAACAAGAAAAAAAAATCTGCCTCTGCCTCCCAGCATCCATCCGGCATTCATCTGGCCCATTTTCCACCGCCCATTCACGCCACCGTCCATTCGCTGTGGCCCATTCACCATAGTCCATTTGCTGCTACCACCTCCTGTTTGCCCCAGCTCATTTGCCGCCACCCATTTGCCGCCGCCACCACCCGTTCCCTGCCGCCTGTTCACCACCACCACGGCCCATTCTAGAACAGCTGATCGGTGTCACACTAAACCCCGCTGCAATGTTCACTTTATAAAACGCACAGACATTTCCACCCACTTTTGGGGGGGGGTGGAGCGCATCTTATACTCCGAAAAATACAGTAAATTCAGTCCCACCAGAATACATGGTGAAATTCCTTTCGATTCCTCACTACATCAAGTTACAGTTCAATAAGTTTTAATCACACCATGAAAGTAACTTGATAGGCCTTTTGCTATTCATCTGGCTACTTTTCGGTTTAGGTTTAGCAGGGTTTCATTTTTAGCTTGGCAATCCACTCTTTTTATACCGTAGATGGACAAGCATTTTATTTCCCATTTTTGTTTTCCAAGTATTGCAATCAGGGTGTCCCCATGGACTTCTGTTCTAGTCCAGTTTTCTTATTTCATCATACCTCTCATTTGCTAAATGCTGAGGAAGCATTTCTAAACAGGAGAAATTGCGATGAATGTGCAAAACCAAACCTCACTCATGAAGACCTGATTGTTTTGGAAGGTCTGTAGAGACGGGTTGAGGTTGACACCGCATGTGGTTTTTAAGTGTAAGATAGTTAGACTTAAAACATTGTATTATTTTGTGGCATAACTATTTTACATTAAAATAACTGTGCAAAATATATGCATTAATATAGTTTGAATTCATATACAGGTAGTCTTTGGATGACGAAGGCAATTGGGAGTGGCATTGCTGTCGCTAAATAATGCATTGTCATATTTATTTATTTATTTATTTATTTATTTATTTATTTATTTATTTATTATTTTTCATACTTATATGCCGCCCTTCTTCCGAAGGACTCGGGGTGGCTCACAAAAATTAAAACAGTAATATGAGAAAAAAGATACTAAAATGATCCAGTTAAGAGCTCCCAAAATTAAAAGTAAAATAAAAACGCCCAACAGATCAAGCAATTTGGTGGAAAAACCATGTCTTCAGGTCATGGCGGAAAGAACGGAGGTCAGGGCCGTCCGGAGCCCAGCGAGTAACCCATTCCAGAGGGTTGGTGCGCCCACAGAGAACACCCTCATCCTGGGCGCCACCAGCCGACATTGTCTGGCCGATGGCACCCGGAGGAGGGCAGTCTTATGTGAGCGTGCTGGGCGGTGGGAGGCGGGCAGAAGGTGGTCCTGCAAGTACCCCAGGCCTGTGCTATGTAGGGCTTTATAGATAAGTACCAGCACCTTGAAGCGGATCTGGAGGACCACCAGTAACCAATGCAGCTCGCGCAGGAGAGGTGTAACACGGGAGTAACGAGAAGCTCCCGTAACAACCCGCGCGGCTGCATTCTGGACCAGCTGGAGCCTCCGGGTGATATAATCATGTAGCTCACCAATGGCAACCCAGCAGTCCTGGTTGCAGTCATAACCCTATGGTGGCATGGGCCATTAAGCAGTAAGGAGGGAGTCTCAGGCAAGAGGGCAGGGTTTCTGCAGATGGGGTACCACGGGGGGAGGCTTCTAGAGAGCAATAGCATTTAGACTTACTTACCGCTTCACGGAGCTTTACAGCCCTCGCTAAGCAGTTTTACAGAATCAGCCTATTGCCCCCAACAATCTAGGTCCTCATTTTACCCACCTCGGAAGGATGGGAGGCTGAGGAGTGAGATTCAAACTACCAAATTGCAGGCAACCGGCAGAATTAGCCTGCAGTACTGCATTCTAACCACTGCGCCACCACGGAGAATGGCGAGCAGGAGGGTGATTGACAGAAGTGAATTACAGGAGTGATTTGTGTGACCTTCCTTGCCAGCTTCCCCATTGCCTTCGCTTGTGGAAGTCAGCGGAGAAAGTCACAAATGACAATCCTGGGACTGTTGCTAACTCTGCAGTGATTCACTTAACAACTGTGGCAAGAAAGGCCATAAAATGGGGCAAAACTCACTTAACATCTGTCTCGCTTAGCAACAGAAATTTTGAGCTCGTTAAGTCAAGGACTACCCGTATAGGAAAATACATACCTTGCAAAGATGTAATGGGAAAGTAATGATCCCATAAACTATTTGTAGTTTAGTTGCCTCTATTATGCACATAGGTATTAATAATCTCTGAGCAAAGTAAGCACAGGAATAGAAATAAATTTTATTCTTATCCAATGATCCGTATAAACAGCTGCTAAGCACGTAAGGTATCTGACTAGCCTCTATCCCAGAGAGGCTAATTATTTTAATTTGATTAGAGAAAGCTTCATATATTTTACAGAAAACTTCATCAACAGATTCATTCAAACAAGATGTGTTCAAATTTTCTTTTTTCTTAATCTGTTAGTGTAGGGTGCCTTCTTGTGGCCATCCTGAGTCGATACTGCTTGGAAACATTAGCAGCTTTACAACAAAACAAAGCTTTTCCTTTTTTCTGCTAAAACAGATCTAATAATATTAGAACGCTTGCAATGTGAGCATTTTGGATAATATTCTTCTCCCTGCCAAGAAATTGGTTTTCCTGAACATATGTCATAGGTCTAGCAAGCAGGTCAGTTAAGATCAGTGGTGGGTTGCCCCCAGTTCGGACCGGTTCTATAGAACTGGTAGTAAAACCGCCGGGAGGCTCCGCCCACTGATCCCAACGTCATCAGGAAGCTTTTGCACATGCGCAGAAGCGCACGTGAAGCGAGCGAGCGCACGCGGCCCCATTGCGAACCGGTAGTAAATATAAGTAGAACCCACCCCTGGTTAAGATGATAAGCTGAAAAGGGGGTAGAATTCCTTCTAAAGTTTTGAGAAGGTCTTTTGAAGCTTTTTTTAATAAACTGAAATGCTCACATCGACTGCCTGCAGATAGTCAGGGATACAGGGGGGATTTGTCTACAGGGGGGAAAACTTTGCACGCCTAGCTGCATACACACCTTGGTTCCCTGTGAAAAAGGAACCAGTAGTATTAGGGTTTCTTTCATGTACTCATTAAAGGTAATGGATATAACTACTGTATACACCAGGGGTGAAATCCAGCAGGTTCTGACAGGTTCTGGAGAACCGGTAGCAGAAATTTTGAGTAGTTCGGAGAACCGGCAAATACCACCTCTGACTGGCCCCAGAGTGGGGTGGGAATGGGAATTTTGCAGTATCCTTCAGTGGTAGGTTTCAAAAATTTTTACTACCAATTCTGTGGACGTGGCATGGCTTGGTGGGCGTGGCATGGTGGGCGTGGCAGTGGAAGGATACTGTAAAATCTCCATTCTCACCCCACTCCAGGGGAAAGATATTGTAAACTCTCCATTCCCGCCCCAATCCAGGGGAAGGTTACTGCAAAATCCCCATTTCCTCCCGATCAGCTGGGACTCGGGAGGCAGAGAATAGATAGGGACGGGGCCAGTCAGAATTTTTACTACGGGTTCTCCGAACTACTCAAAATTTCCGCTACCGATTCTCCAGAACTGGTCAGAACCTGCTGAAACCCACCTCTGGTATCCTTCCCCTGCCATGCCCACCAAGCCGCACTACGCCCACCAAGCCACACCCACAGAACCCGGTAGTAAAAAAAAAATGGATTTCACCACTGGTATACACGCAAATCTTCTTTTGCAGGCTTTCACACTGAAAGGCCTCGAAGATGCTAATATTATGGTTGATGGAGATAAGGCGGCTCGACGGGCACGCTCACATGATGAGCATCTATAACTCTAGTTATAGAGTAACACGTTCACAGAAATCATACTATTGTCTGCTACATCAGTGCCATTTTTAATTATATATATATATATATATATATATATATATATATTTAAAGTGTTGGATCCAGCATCAACTTGATCAGTTCTTTTTCTTCCATTTGTTTTAAAGATAACTGCATATCAGCTGCCAGATCTTCAGCAGTAAAGGCCACGAAATTCAATTTTGTGTGAACTAGTGGTCATTGTACACCTATGGAGGTAGTTGGCAGAGGAACTCTGGGCTTTTATCTGCTTTTCTTATCTGAAAGAGGTTACCCTGTATGCCTGTATGTAGCTGTCCCGAAGGTGCTTTTTCAAGAGGCAGCTGGATTTTCTGGTTTTTCTTTGAAGATGTTTCGCTTCTCATCCAAGAAGCTTCTTCAGCTCTGACTTCCATTCCCCACCATCCAGTCAGAGCTGAAGAAGCTTCTTGGATGAGAAGCGAAACGTCTTCAAAGAAAAAACAGAAATTCCAGCTGCCTCTTGAAAAAGCACCTTTGGGACAACCATGACCTAGATGACTGAGAATCTCCGTAGACCTGTATATAGCTGTTTTTTAGAGTTATAAACTCAAAGCTTTCTCCCTTTTTCCCTGTCTCATCTCAGTTCAGTTTATTGGTTCTTCTTTCTCTGACCTGTGGAGTTAAGGTTCTCCTTGACTCTGTCAGCACTTCAAACTGCATTTACTCTAGTGCTGACATAAGAAGGAGAAGCGGAGGCATCTGGAAAGGGACGTTTGACTTTTCACCTACTTATTTTCCCTGGAGATAATATCCCCTAGGAGATGGGATGGGAGGGGGGAAATTCCTTTGAGCTGGAGCAGTAGATTAGGGGTAGAGTGACTTGGAAGATGGCCAATGAGTGCAGAGGAATGGGGAAAGGAAAGGGAGGGTTTTGGGTCAGGAAGTCAGTGTTGGCTGCAATGGAATCGGAGTTAGAATGTCGTGCTTAATAAATGGGAGTTTTTCATCAAAGACTTTGTTTGAAATGCAATTTATTTGAGACGACCTTGAAACCTGACAGAGTCATTCCTTCTCCACAACCGAGGAGAGCAAAACTTATGAACTGGAGCTACAATTAAATAGCACAAGCTTTTCTTCCTCAGTTATTTCCTACATAAATATTATTAATTACTTTCCCACAAGCACTGATCTCAAGTAAACTTTCTTTTACAAAACTTTACATTTCTCACTTTAGTGCTTCTTCCTACGCCCATCAATGCACTGAGCAAAGCTTACCTGCTAACCAACACAATGCATGTCCCGTTCCGATAATAAGGACATTTGCCAGTGCAATGCAGGTAGTCCTCAAGTTAGTGGAAAACTGCCCGTTACTGATGTAAATCACGACGGTCGTAAATTGGGTCACCCACAAGACCACTCCAGTTTTACAGCCTTCTTTGCAGCAGCCGTTAAACAAACACCAAAGTCGTTGCTATGGGCCGGTTTGATGCTGTGGAAATAAATGTGAGCCAGTTGCTGAGTGGGGGGAAGGGGGCGGAGCATTGTGTAACTTTGGACCTGGGACATAAGTGCCCCCAGGGAGGTCCATCGTAACTTCAAACAGTTGCTAAGCAACCGGTTATAAGCTGAGGACTACCTGTATGCCTATATATCTCTGGAAGGAAGGTATGAATCTCCCTTCTCTGGAACCTACAGGAAGAATCTGTGCTATAGAAGGAAGCTTAAAGTAAGTGGGGAGTTTTCAGTTCAAATATATTGCTACCTGTTGTGGCCCGCTAGCGGCTAGCAGAGCTGGCAGCAGATTCGGACATTGAGGAGGTTGGGGAGGAACATGGGCCAGTCCTGGAATCTGGGGAAGGCTCAGACGAGAGCTCTGAGTCGGAGGCAGAGAGGGGGCCAGGGCCATCAGGTAATTCTTTGCTGCCTCCAGAGTCTGACATCAGCGAGGCAGAAGAACAGCGTGAGCCTGTTCCCAGTGTGCGCATGCGCAGAGCTGCCAGGAGACAGGAACAATTAAGAAAACAGGGTCGACTTGGGAGTAAGGCTTGGAGATGATTGGCCCCTCCCATAAGACATAAAAGAGAAGCGAATGGGACGTGAGCTTTTTCAGGAAGCAATTAGTTCATCTGGTCAGTAAAAGCTCTGGAAAAGTTCTCTTTGACTCTGTGCTAAGTTTGGCCTTGCCCTGCGTGTGGCAATTAGTTCTCTGGCAGCATTCCAAGGGAGATAAGGTGGGTGTTTATAAACACTCCCCTGAAGGACTGTTTGAGAAGCCTTTCAGACTGGGAATGACAATAATTCACAGCCGTAAGAATTAAAGAGGTTTGCTGGGACTAAGTTTGTGCTGTATACTTTCTAAGGAAGCCTAAGTCAGAACACTACCAAAGTTTCTCTGTCGGTTTGACATACCAAAGGACTTTTCCCCCCCTTTCTTTGTAGAATTTTTTTTTAAAAAAAAAATCTGTCAGTTGCCAAGATAAGGCTTCTGTTTGAGAATAGGTTTCTACAGCTTTGCAGCTTTTCATACCGCCGGTATCAACCTAAGTGTGTTGGAGTTCAGGCCTCTTCCTGTCATAAATAAGATCACTTTCATTTCACTTGCGCAGTGCGTTATTCCTCAGAGTAATGAATTTCCTCGGTGCCTTACAGCACACAAACATGGTTTTCATTAGGATTCTCTTGGAGGTGGGGGAAGGGAAGAGCCCCAGGAAAATTAATAAGAAGACGATTAACCCCACCAAAGCAGATGTGCTTTTACTGTAGAGCTGAAAACAGGCCACAGACCACTTCATGCATGCAAACTAGTTTAGTTTAGTTTAGTTTATTTGATTTGTATACCGCCCTACTCCCGAAGGACTCAAGGCGGTGAACAGCCAAAAAATAAAATACATAGATACAAAAAATTTAAAAACCAGATAAAATCAAATTAAATCATTTTGGCCCAGACAGATTAAAACACCCCGATAATTTAAAAACAGATTAAAATTTACATATTTTAAAAAGGGAAGAGATTAGGCCAAGCCCGCCTGATGGAATAAAAAGGTCTTCACAGCGCGGCGGAAGGTGCGCAGATCCGGGATCCTCCGTATCTCCGGGGGGAGCTCATTCCAGATGGTAGGTGCCCCCACAGAGAAACCTCTCCCCCTAGGGGCTGCCAGTCGACACTGTTTGGCTGACGGCACCCGGAGGAGTCCCTCTCTATAAGAGCGTACTGGCCAGTGGGAGGCTATTGGTGGTAGTAGGCGATCCCGTAGATAACCAGGTCCTAAGCCATGGAGTGCTTTAAAGGTGGTAACCAAAACCTTGAAGCGCACCCGGAAGACCACCGGGAGCCAGTGCAGCTCGCGCACATTTAACTAAACGGTTAAACAGGAGTAAACCCTTGTCTTGGTGGAGATCTGAGCTTTTGCTTTGAAAGAAAGAAAGAAAAAGAACCTTGCAAAAGATTACGTGTAAATTGTGTGATGCAGGGAACAAGCTGAAGCTGTAGTAAGACCACTTTTTCATTCCATATAAAATTCTTTATTAGCCAAGTGTGATTGGGCACACGAGGAATTTGTCTTTGGTGTATATACTCTCAGTGTACATAAGGAGAATAAAATACATTCACCAAGAATGAAAAGGTACAACACTTAGTGATAGTCAAGGTTACTAGTAAGCTATCAAAATGTACTAGGAAACAAATAAAAACAATATAAATTGAAAGATATAAGCAACATGGTTATAGTAATAAGTAAGAAGAGATAGATACTAGTAAGGAAGAGAAGAATAATAGTTATACAGTCTTAGTAAATTATTTGACGGTGTTGTGGGAATTATTTGTTTAGCAGAGTGATGGCGTTCGGAAAAAAATTGTTCTTGTGTCTAGTTCTGGTGTGCAGTGCTCTATAGCGTCGTTTTGAGCAGGGTGGATTTGATTTAAATCGAGTTGATTTAAATCACAATTTAAATCATGATTTAAATCACTAGTAAAAAGGCTTGATTTAAATCAACTCGATTTAAATCATCATTTTTAAAGAGCAACTGTCATCTCTGCTACTCCTTTGACCCACTGTTGACTCACCGATAGTCCCAGTGTTGCAGAATATACAGCCTCATGCTACATAACTAAGCTCCATTTCATGCTGAATAAACTAAATTATTTATGTATCTTAAATAGAAAACTATCTTACGATAGATTTTTACCCCAAAAGTTTTTTATTAAAATAAATTCAATAAAAATCAAAAAAATCCAATTTAAATAAAAAAAATCCGATTTAAATCAAAAAAATCTGATTTTTTTGATTTTTTAAAAAAAATCATTGATTTTTATCCACCCTGGTTTTGAGGGTAGGAGTTGAAACAGTTTATGTCCAGGATGCGAGGGGTCTGTAGATATTTTCACAGCCCTCTTTTTGACTCGTGCAGCATACAGGTCCTCAATGGAAGGCTGGTTGGTAGCCATTGTTTTTTCTGCCGTTCTAATTATCCTCCGAAGTCTGTGTCTGTCTTGTTGGGTTGGAGAGCCAAACCAGACAGTTATGGAGGTGCAGATGACAGACTCAATAGTTCCTCTGTAGAACTGGATCAGCAGCTCTTTGGGCAGTTTGAGTTTGAGCAGATCATGTGACTACCATAAATCATTTAAAAAATGGAGTCATTTATGTGTGCAATAAATTCAGACTTGACTGTTAAACAAAACCCTTATTTTGTTTAAAGGTTATGGTCAGAAAAGTGCCTTTTTGATCTGCCTTCTCCTTGTGTGTCCAGCACGACTGGATCTTTTTGCTTGCTTACCACACTTTTACCACATCAAGTGGGGCTCGATGTGCTGATGGAAGAAAAAGCGGATAGCCTCAGTTGAATGAGGGGCACAAATTCTGAGGGAGGCTTTCTTATCGGGGCATATTTTGAACTGAGTGAGCACTGATGGCCTGTTACATCAATGCTCACAGCTGCAAGAACTTAAACCGCAGCCAAATAGCTTTTTAAGCCATTAGTTTCTAACACTTGAGCCAAATGACAATAAGCTAGTGCTGTTAAATTTTGGTGAGATGTGTTCAACACACCTTCACTTTAGAACATGCTGATAAGAATCCTAGGTGTTGTGGCCCGCCAGCGGCCTGTGCGGATCGTGGCGAATCCCAACGACAAGGAGGCTGGTGTGGTGTCGTGCCAGCAGCCTGCGCAGCCGGCGCTCGCGTCAGACAGCGAGGAGGCTGAAGAGGATGTGATGCCGGAGACAGAGACTCAGTCAGGGCCTTCAGAACCTCCAGAGGCTCCTTCCAATGGAGAGAGCGAAGTGGAGGAGCCTCTCTTCAATGCTCGGGCACGCAGGGCTACCAAAAGGCAGGAGTGGCTACTCAGGAGGAGGAGGAGGTCTACTCGAGAGTAGGCCTTGAGGATAATTGGCCACTCCCTTAGCCTATTTAAGTCGCACGGAGCTAGTGCTTTCTTGCTAGAAACGACGTCTCATTACTACAGAGCATCTTGGAGAGCGAGCGACTTCTCATATCTGGTTTTCTGGGCTGATTGCCAACCTTTGTCAGACTTTGTTCTTAAGAACTTTGATAAGGACCCTTTGCACGAGAAGCCTGCATTCTTGAAAGGGGTTTGTTTGGAATTAAACAGTGTTTGCGAAGCTTGGTGTGTGTCACATTCTCTGGGAATCCAAAGCTGGGGCAGAACACTAGGGAAGAGGATGGAGTATTCTTAATAATGCAGTGAAATTGCAAGGGGATATCCTGTTGGACATATGAGCCTTTGAGTACTTAGAGGGGGAAAAACAATATAAGAAGAATGATGGAGCACAAATCAGCCTTAATTTTCAGCAGTTTTTGAAGAAGGGTGAAGCACGTTGCTAAAAGTTCTCCATTAAAACCAAGGGTGCGTAGAAATTAATACTTTGGCTTCTTTCATTTTGTGCAGTCATATTGGAGTTACTGAAAGGAGTGTTCTAATTGGCAGGCTTTTTTTAAAAAATGTACTTATTTAGAAAATTTATATGGCCACCCACTCACTCAGGGTCTCCAACCTTTCCAGCTCGGTGGAACGGCGGAGTTGGCGGAGGCAGGTGGAGGAGAGGGGATGCACATGCGCTGCTTTCACAAATGCAGCATCGCGCACTCACTCACCCACCACTTCCGCGGCCTGGTTCAAATGGACTATGTACCAGCACTGGGCCGCAGACCGGGGGTTAGGCAGTGGTGAAATCCAATTTTTTTAACTACTGGTTCTGTGGGCGTGGCTTGGTGGGTGTGGCTGTGTGGGTGTGGCAGGGGAAGGATACTGCAAAATCTCCATTCCCTCCCCACTCCACTGTTAGCCTGGCTGCAGGGGCCCTGAGGTAAGCTGGTGCGAGTCGCGTGGAGCAATTCCACCCCCCGCCTCACCTTGCAGCCGCGTCACCAGCATGTTACTTGGCCTCCTGCTCCTTTGCGGCCACACAAGCAAGCAGAAGAAGTGGGCCGGTGGCCATGCGAGGTCCTGCTGGACAGGGCTGCTGGAGCCGCCACCGCGAGGTGAGGCAGATGTCGGTGCATGGGTGGCCTGGCTTCGGGGGCCCTGAGGTAAGCCAATGAAGGGTGCGTGGGGCAGCTCTATCCCCCTCCTCGTGGCTGCAGCACTGGTGCACCGCATGGCCTCCTGTCCCACCGCAAGCAAACAGAAGAAGTGGGCCTCCCATGTTCTCTTAAAGTACATGGGGAAAAAATAAGACATCCCCCAAAAATAAGTCCTAGTGCTTATTTTGAAGCCTAAACGAAAATAAGACTGGGTCTTATTTTCAGGAAAACAATACTAATCTAATTGGGGAAATGTTGCCGATTCTAGGAGAGAGATGACTTTAGCCCTATGCTGGGTTATGAATATTGTTTTATTTCGTGGCATAAGTTAGCATTCCACGTGGTGTTAAAGAACATAACTAACATGGTTTAAGGGGCCTTTTTTATTGACGGGACAAAAATTACTGAATCAAAAGTTCAGCAAGAGTGAAAGAGTCCTTTAAATTTGCCTTTTGATTTCCGTCGGTTTGGGGGCATGTAGTTTTGTTATTACAAATGAACTGCTGAAGATTAAAATTTGCCTGCCCTTTCTCTGTGTAGCATACTGTTCTCTAATCAGGCCTCTCTAGACGATAAATCACATTGACTGTGTCACTGTTTTGATTGGAAGCATGAGCTGGACCGCTTCAAATCTCTGAGGAGACGTAACCTTTGCAGCTGTGGAAAGTTGGAACGAGTGGCTGCTATTATTAAAAGATCTGGGGAGTGTGTGAGGGGGGTGGGGGGAATCCGGGTAAAGATGCAGTGAAATTCATAAAATGCTCAAAAACTTAATCTGAAAGTTTAATGACCAGATAGCCCCCAATGATGTGGAGACAGTAACGCTTTTATTTTGGGGCAAAAAAAAAACCAAAAAGGAAAGAATCAGACATGATTTTTAAACATCAAATATCTAGTAAGACTTAAAAAATATTCTTTTCGGAAAGCTACGTTTTCATTCTTTTTTTTTTTTTCTAGTGGCCCCCAATGGCAGGTTCCATGGAGAGAGGTTTTTACCATGGCTGCGGTTTTGTGTGCTGCCTGCATCCTGCAAATGAGGCTTCGCTTATTTGCGCGGACCAGTTTTTGGCATGCCGCGGACCAGTGCCGGGGGTTGGGGACCTTGTTCTAGGACCATGATGGCGAACCTATGGCATGCGTGCCACAGGTGGCACGCTGAGCCATATTGGTGGGCACGCGAGCGTTGCCTTAGCTCAGCTCCAGCACGCGCTTTGGGTCTTCTGGGCCCACTGGAAGTGTTTATGGCCTCCGGAGTGGTGGGGAAGACTGTTTTTGCCCTTCCCAGACTCCTAGAAAGCCTCTGGAGCCTGGGGAGGGCAAAAAACGGGCCTCCCGGGCCCACTAGGCCATCACATGCTAAAAGCGAGAGGAGCGGGGGGGTGCGCACGCATGCGTGGGGGGGCAGGGCACATAGAATTATGGGTGTGGGCACGTACCCATGTGACCACCCCGCACTCCCCCAGCTTTTGGCATGCGATGGCAAAAAGGTTAGCCATCACTGCTCTAGGACATGACATGGAAGCCTTTTTTTTCTTCAATGTTTACTGTGATTTAGGAATGATGACTTTAACGGAGGGGTGAGACGAGATTTAACATGTGGTTCTGGATAATCAAGTCGCAGGTCAGAGTTATGCAAGTGTACTGGGAAGTAGACATTTCTTATTTAATCCAGACTATTTCCAGACTATCCCCAAATCTGTAGGACTGTATATAATCCTACTGAAGTCTATTTTTACTTTGATTCTAAAAGAGGTTTAAAAAAAACCTTACTGAATTGATTCCCATTCCGTAGAACTTACTCCTGGAATATAACATCTGATTTGGTCCCAGGCCTGGAGTTGACGTTTATTATTTTGTATTTTGGTCCCCGTGTTGTTCTCTTGGTTTTGTTTTTTATGAGGTTATTTTAATCTGGGCTGTCTGTTTGATCCTGCCTTGAACAGCTGGTTGGATTAGAAGGCCTCCAAAGTCCTTTCCAACCCTACGATTTATTGTTTTTAACTGTTGTTATGTTTTTTTTTTATAGTTTCGTATGCTGCCCAGAGTCCAGTAGAGTTGGGTGGCCAATAATTAAAGAGTTGCAGCTGCAAGGTAGCGTTTTGAAAAATACTGATGCAAGTTAGAGTAGAATTTTAAGTCCTCTTCTCTGTACCCTGTTTCCCCCCAAAATAAGACATCCCCTGATAATAAGCCCAATCGGGCTTTTGAGCGCATGGTAATAAGGCCAAGTGCTTATTTCAGGGTTCAAAAAAAATATATAAGACAGGGTCTTATTTTCAGGGAAACACAGTATCTGTAGGTAAAGAGGTAGGTAAAATGCATGTATGGGTAAAAAATGGATTAGTTTATCATACCAAACTTTCTGAACACAAACCATTTCAGATTTTGAAACAGCTGCTTTTTTAAAAAAAATATTATTTATTAAATTTCCGGACGGAACAATTAAATCAATAGAACAACTTGCCTCCAGAAGTTGTGAATGCTCCAACACCGGAAGTTTTTAAGAAGAGATTGGATTACCATTTGTTTGAAATGATATAGGGTTTCCTGCCTAAACAGGGGGTTGGACTAGAAGACCTCCGAAGTCCCTTCCAACTCTGTTAATTCTATTCTAAATTTATTGGCCGCCCATCTGATTACATTTTGCATCCGTAGCAACTGCCTCAATCATTTCGGAAGTGCTTTGAGCAAATGCAGTTTTTCTTTTTAGTGCTACCAAAAGGATTGTGCAATTGTCATTTGATCTACTCAAATCATGTTTACGATGGCCCATTTCCACATGCGTTGAACAAACTCGTTGTGCACTGCTCTAGGCCTTAGTAGTTCATGATCTCTGACTCACGTTTTGTGTACTTCGCAAAATCCCTTTAGGATGATTACAGTAAGAGGATCTCTCTCCAGTGTTGGTGGTAAAAATATGCAAGCATTCAATTCCACTCAATTTTTTTAAATAATCTTTATTTACATTTCATTTAAAAAGAAAGGACAAACAACATAAAATGACAAACATAACAGTACAACAATAAATATACAAACTTCCATATAGTACCCTAGTAAACACGTATTCGGTACTATAACTCTAAATTATATTCCGGAGAAGGCAGAACATCTTACATCTCTTAATGCATCACTTAGGTCTATCCGACCACACTTATATAGTATATATTTCCCTTCCAATACCAGTCCTCATCTAATGTGGGTTATAAATTCCTCTTTTCTAACCATTTATAGAATTCCACTCAAATTTGAACCAGGGGTGGGCAACTGTGGCCCTTTTACAACCTGTGGACTTCAACTCCCAGAATTCCTGAGACAGACAACCTGTGGACTCTGTCTCAGGAATTCTGGGAGTTGAAGTCCACAGGTTGTAAAAGGGCCACAGTTGCCCACCCCTGATGTAGATGGTTCTTTTAGGCACCAGTGTTATCATCAATTCCCTGGGTCTCTGAAGTCCACCCACGGGTCAATATCTAAGATGCCTTTGAATAATAGGACTTTCAAAGAGACAGGACACTCAAAAACAAGCACAATAAAATCGAAAAGACAAAACCTCAGAGTTACAAAAATGCCCCCCCAAAACCACTAAAATTCTGCAAAATTTCGATTGGGAAAGAAATAGAAATAGAAACCCTAACCAAGGATGTTCCGTGCATTGTTGTTTTGTTTTGCGAATCATCTATGATGCTTTGGGAGTGGGGTGGGGGGGAGAAAGTAAGAATAAAGATAGGTGGGTGTGTTTGTGTGTGGGTGTGGGTATGAGAGAGAGAGAGAGAGAGAGAGACAGACAGATGTCAGCGTCCCAGCACTGACATAGAAAAGGGAGGAGAAGCCTGAACTTTTGCCTGCTAAATCCCTTTGAAGATTCGGTCTCCTCGGAGATGGGGAGGGGGGAGACATTCCTGTGATCTGACGAAGAAGGAATCAGGAAAGTGACTTGGAAGATAGCCAATGAGAAGCAGAGAATTGGGGATCGGAAAGGGAGGGATTGGGGGGCAAAGGTCAGTACTGACCGCGAAAGAGTCAGGATCAGATTGCTGTGCTCGAATAAAGAGAAAATTTCCTTAAAGATCGGCAGTTTGGAAATTCATTTATTTTGAGATAGTGTCGAAACCCGACAACAGACAGACAGACCAGAGGGAGACACACACAGAGAGAGACCGAGAAAGAGAGAGTGAATGAGAGTACGAATATGAGTAGGGCGCCATTAGTCATGGAAGGGTAATGGGAAGGAGATATTGGATTAACCCAGGGTGTAACAAGTTCTACATAAACTGCATTGAGCAACTGAATAAAAGATAGGATGTACTTTTAATTAATGAATAAAACATATTACAAGAGAATCTTCCTTCATCAAAGAATCTCCATTTACCCATCTTTCCATCCTTTTTTTCCCCAGAACTTTCTTCAGGCTGCAAATCGTTAACAAATAAATAGAAATATTTTCTCCCCACCCTGAATAGTGATCAGATGAACAGTGGAATATTCAGTGCAACATCAGGGTCTCTGGTTCTGTTTAAAGGCACAATGTATAGCGTGTGTATGTGTTTTAATCCCAAAGTAAGGCTGTTTTAGGAAAAGGGGGCGGAGGGGGGGGAATAGAAAAATTTCATCTTCAATTTATTTGGACCAATTGAAATAGGACAAAACAATGAGCAGCTTTTGAGTTCTCCAGAATTCTTCAATAGGCAAGAATTCTTAAGTCTTGGCGTACTCGGGTCTTTTCCCGTGTAAGATTGAGGGTATCTTGGCGACGTTTCGACGAGGTCCCACTTGTCATCTTCAGGTTGGTGTCTTCGGCTTCGTGCTTGTGTGAGGAAAGTGTGATCGGAGCTGCCATCTCTCTATAAATACTGGTGGGGAGGTGTGGGGTGCTGGCTTTGTTGCTGTGAGCGGGTCGGTTGCCTGTGTTGTTACATCTTGATTGGTTGATGGAGTTGATGTTTGCAGATTAGTCAGCTGTTTCGTAACATCCTGTGTGGGTGAGGTCCTTGATGTGTGCCCATTAGTCTTTTGTGTTGTAATGACCTGGGTAATGGGCTATGTGTTAACATCCTGAGTTCTAGTGCTGTGATATCCTGAGTTTTTTGATGTAATGTCCTGAGCAGATGGCTGTGATGCCACATCCCGGGCTTTGGTTTGTCTCCGAGTTTGAGGTCTTGCCATGTGTTCATGGCATGTGTCAGTTTGCTTTGTGTGGGGATCGGAGGGGGGTGCAGCAACTGGTGATGCCGCCGTGGTCTGGCTTCTGGATGGTGGTTGTATTTCGTCTATGGGATAGGTTTGGGTTTGAATCTGGTGAGGACGATTGGTGGTGGTGTCATGTGTTATCTTGGGTCCGGTGTTAATCTTTGTGGCTGGGACTCTTCTGTTGACTAGGGCTAGTTTCCAGATGTCCAGGAGGTGGGAGGTATCGTCGCGTTTATTTATGAACACATGGCAAGACCTCAAACTCGGAGCCAAACCAAAGCCCGGGATGTATATATATATCGATTTATATCGATATTGTTTCCTGATTGCTTATTTGTACCCTATGACTATCATTAAGTGTTGTGCCTTATGATTCTTGACGAATGTATCTTTCCTTTTATGTACACTGAGAGCATATGCACCGAAGACAAATTCCTTGTGTGTCCAATCACATTTGGCCAATAAAGAATTCTATTCTGTTCTGTTCTGTTCTATTCTATTCTATTCTATTCTATTCTATTCTATTCTATTCTATTCTATTCTATTCTATTCTATTCTATTCTATTTCTGGGAGTTGAGGTCCACAAGAAATAAAAGCCTACATGTTAGAATCATGTTGAAATCAATATCTTCTGAGACTGAAGCGATTTTTGTTTTCAGAACTAGTCAACTATGACTTCTCCATCCCAAAATATTAGGTGTTGCTTGATATCTGAAATACCTGTCAGTGAGTCATGCATTTAGTCTATATTAAATCCCCCTGCATTAATTCGGCTTCCTTCCAATTTCCAGATTTTTAGAGTGAATATGTGATGGATAATGAGCTATGTAGTAATTCCTTCCCTTGATATCCCTCCTTGATGTGTTAATTCCCATCATTCATGTAACTGATTGTGGTGTCCGGGGTGATGCAGTACAATTAAACCGTCAGAATATAAAACTGGTTTCATTCCCCACGTTAATCTCACTCAATTCAGGGAAATTTGTTTTAACAGACATAGGATAGTAACTATCATCAGTTGATTATCATAGCTTTTTATCCTAGCTTTTTTATCTATTTAATTATATTTAAATAACATAGTTGGAAAGGATCTTAAGGGTCGTCTAGTCCAGAGGTCAGCAACCTGCGGCTCTGGAGCCGCATGTGGCTCTTTCACCCCTCTGCTCCCTGTCACTCAAAATGTGTGACACCCGCCGGCACATGATTTATTGAGCTTTTCAACCCCCGATAGGCCAACCATGGATAAATCCAAGAAAAGAAAAGTTTCAGAAGAAAACAAAATGTTTAATTCAATTACATATGCTAGTTTTGTGGCTGCTCAAGAAATAGTCAGGCATGGGAAGGGTTTTGTGGCTCCCGGTGTTTTCTTTTCTGTGGTGAAACGGGTCCAAATGGCTCTTTGAGTGTTTAAGGTTGCACACTCTTGTTCTAGTCCAAAATCCTGCTCAGGCTGGAAACCCTATACCACTTCAGACAAATGGTTATCCAGTCTCTTCTTAAAAACTTCCACTGTTGGAGCAGTCACAACTTCTGCAGGCAAGTTGTTCCACTGATTAATTGTTCTAGCTGTCAGGAAATCTCTCCTTAGTTCTAGGTTGCTTCTCTCCTTGGTTAGTTTTCATATCATGAAAAATGTCACAAATACATTTCTAAACTGTTGAAGCACACCGTTCCTTGATACTGTTGGAAAAGGAGACAGTTCAGGGATTAAAAGTGATAAGAACAATCCAGACTTCTGCTGGCAGTATTCACCACTGCAGTCACTAGGATGGAGGAAGCATAAATAGGTAATTTAACGAAATGACATGGGATACAGGTATTTAGTTAATATTTATTTATTTTATTAGTCATATTTCTATGCCGCCCACTCTCCGAGGACTCTGGTTGGCTTACACCAAAGACAGTATACTAAATAGCATATTGCCTCCTAACAATCGGGTCCTCATTTTACCCACCTCGGAAGGATGGAAGGTTGAGTCAACCTTGAGCTGGTGAGATTTGATCTGCTGATCTGCTGAACTAGCAGCCAGCTGAAGTAGCTGCAGTACTGCACTCTAACCACTGCGCCACCTCGGCTCTCTAGAAGCAAATTAAACCAATTTGTAATCAGCAAAAGGTAGACCTCAAGGACTCCAAAATTTTGATTGGACGTTTTAGCAAGATATTCCATGCTTAAATCATATGATTTCCAAGTTACTTTGTGATCAGGATGGCAGTAGAATAGGGGTGTCAAAATCGATTTCATTGAGGGCCGCATCAGGGTTGGGTTTGACCTTATGGGAGGCGTGGCCATCTCAACATCATTTGTGTTGGGGGCACCTGTGGTGGCCCGAGTGCTCGGTCAGCGAAAATGGGCTCCCGAGCTCCATTTTCGGCTGCAACGTCCTCCCGCAACCCCCTGCCAGTGAAAACGGAGCTCGGGAGGGCCTCACACAGCCCTCCCGAGCTCCGTTTTCACTGGTAAAGGCACTGCGGGCCGGTCCTTTGCTATTTCCAGGGTAGCTCTGTGGGCCAGATCTAAGCGCCCCGTAGGCCGGATCCGGCCCCCATGCCTTGAGTTTGATACCCCTGCAATAGCAGCTTATAGATGGGCAAGTAAATAGATAGCTGATTGCGAGGGGTATTTATTCAGTTGCAGAGGTCAAATTGGGTATGTTCACCTTAAACAAGGTAAAAATGGTTGTGTATTTGAAAAAGTCACTCAAGTTCTCAATCTTATCACACCCACATAGTGTAGGCGTAGAGCAGTAATCACAGCAACAACTGTGATATTGTTGACAATTAATACCCCACTTAGTTAAAACCTGCCACGTGCAGTTAGAGGCCTTTTCAGGTAATTTCAAGCTCATTTGTCATAAAACCTCCCCTACTGTGCTAATGGCAACAACTGTGTAGAAAAACAGCTAATTGCCTCTACTGGCAATCTGTTTATAATGTATAGAAAAGCGTTCCCTCCTTCCCTTTTCTTAAAAGAAGAAAGAGTTGATGGTTGCTATTTTTTAACACTATATATTTTCAAAATAGAACGATGGGACATTTTGGCTTAAAACAGAGAGGTGAGAAAATAGGAAAGCCCAATCCAACCTGCATAAATAAATCATGGTTTGTAAAGGTGGGAATAGCAATATGTAGACTTATATACCGCTTCACAGTGCTTTATAGCCCTCTGTAAGCGGTTTTTCAGAGTCAGCCTATTGCCCCCAACAATCTGGGTCTTCATTTTTTTTTTTTTTTTTTTTGCTTTAATTTATATGCCGCCTTTCTCCGGAGACTCAGGGCGGCTTATAATGTGCTCAGCAATAGCCTTCATCATTTTGTATATTTATACAAAGTCAGCTTATTGCCCCCACAATCTGGGTCCTCATTTCACCTACCTTTGAAAGGATGGAAGGCTGAGTCAACCTTGAGCTGGTCAGGATCGAACTGGAGTGAGCAGTGAGATAGCCTGCAGTACTGCATTCTAACCACTGCGCCACCACAGCTCTTAGAATGAGAGTTTAGCTTACCTACTCCACTTTCACCTTGCCTCTCCTTCCCATCTCTTTGAAAAACAGCTTGTGTTTTGATTTTACTCATCTCCGACCTGATATCTTCCAGATTTGTTCATGCCCCCTAATCCTACAGTCTTTGTGGCTAAAGACTGGGTAAAGTTGGCTTAGGAAGGAGGCTTCTGATAAGGGTGAGTAAAGTCTTGCTGGCAATTAGGACATCACCAGAGGAAGAGAGACAGTCAGAGTGGAGGGCGGTGGACTTGGATTGCATTACTGTGTCTACCCCACCCATTTATTTTATTTATTTATTTTTATTTATTTTATTTTTTATACCGCCCTTCTCCTGCGGGACTCAGGGCGGTGTACAGCCGAGATAAAACATAGCATATAAAATTTAAAAACAGTTTAAAAAACAATTAAATAATTTCGGCCCAAAATTTCCCTATTGTTGCCCCTGTTAAACACTGGTAAATGTAGAAGTTCTTTGTATTTTTTTTTTTTTTTAAATTTGATTTATATGCCGCCCTTCTCCGGAGACTCAGGGCGGCTTACAGTGCGTTAAGCAATAGCCTTCATCCTTTTTGTATATTTATACAAAGTCAGCTTCTTTCTTCCTTCCTTCCTTCCTTCCTTCCTTCCTTCCTTCCTTCCTTCCTTCCTTCCTTCTCTTTCTTTCTTTTTTTAAAATTTGATTTATATGCCGCCCTTCTCCGGAGACTCAGGGCGGCTTACAGTGCGTTAAGCAATAGCCTTCATACTTTTGTATATTTATACAAAGTCAGCTTATTGCCCCCACAAACTGGGTCCTCATTTCACCTACCTTAGAAAGGATGGAAGGCTGAGTCAACCTTGAGCCTTGGAGAGATTTGAACCAGCAGAAATTGCAGGCAGCTGTGTTAATAACAGGGTGCACTAAACCACTGTACTATCAAGGCTCTTTTTGCAGTTTGAATCTCAAATATATGGGATAAGAAACTGGTGTCGTAGCTTTGTGTTCTCTGTGCTTTGATTTCCCAAAAAGTACCACGAGGGATCACGATCTATGTGGGAATTAAAAGGAAGAAGTAAGGTTATTTATTTTATCACACTAAGGAAGTTTAATCATTGCATTTTGTTTTTATTTGTCATAAACTTTATTCATTCCTGTCGTCTCAGAATTGCAGGATTTATGTCCAGGCAGCGGAGATCACAATTTGTATTATGGGAGAAGAGATTTTATGGGATAAGCTCACAAAAGAAATACAAAAGAAAGACGATACTGATTACTATTTAGTATGGCAAAGATGGTACAGCTGGCTGGAGGAAAATAGGAATATAAAGATAATTTTCGACTATTCAATAGAAATGCATAGAAGTAAACAAGGAGTCAATTATATATATATACATATATAACCATGTAAACATGTGAATGTAGATATAGATACAAATAGAAATATGAAAATAACCCACCGTTGTAGTAACTTCTAAGAGTCAGTCATTGGACTGAATTGATGTTTGTCCGTTTTGTATGTTGTTTTAATGTATTTATGTTGGTTTGTTTTTTTTATTATTAATAAAAATATTTTTTTTAAAAAAAAAGAAATGTTAGTATGATCATCTCATACTAACTCCCAACTAACTAACTAACTAACTAACTAACTAACTAACTTACTTACTTACTTACTTACTTATTTATTTATTGGTTCGATTTATATGCCGCCCTTCTCCGGAGACTCAGGGCTTTCGCCCCCCCCCCCCCAAGCGGTGTTCTATTTTATACAAAGTCATCTTATTGCCCCCACAATCCGGGTCCTCATTTTACCTACCTCGGAAGGATGGAAGGCTGAGTCAACCTTGAGCCTGGTGAGATTTGAACTTGCAGTAATTGCAGGCAGCTGGTGCTACTTAACAGCACTTTAGTCTGCTGCGCCACCAAGGCTCTTAGCTTTGCTTTGCTGATGAACTCTGGGAGTTGAAGTCCACAAGTCTTAAAGTTGCCAAGGTTGGAGACCCCTGCCCGAGAGGACCCAAGAACTGTCTACCCAGCTCTGTTCTGCAGCAGCTGAAATTTCAGCATACCCTTCAAGGGTAGCCCCACGTAGAGGGCATTGCAGTAGTCCAGACATGAGATGACCAGGGCTTGAGTGACTGAATGCAAGGACTCCTAATCCAGGAAAGGACACAATTGGCACACAACACAAAGTTGTACAAAGGTTCTCCTAGCCATGACTGCTACCTGCTCATCGAGCAGGAGTTGGCTCACTTGGCTCACCGGGATGGAGATGTCAACTTGAGTCTCATCAACATACTTATGGCACCTCATTCCCTGGTGACAGATTATATCAAAAGGTGATCACATAACCCCGGGACTCTACAGTAGTCATAAATATGAGTCAGTCGCCAATTGTCTGTATTGTGATCATGTGACCATGGAGACACTGAAATGGTCCTCAGTGTGAAAAACAGTCATAAGTCACTTTTTTCAGTGCTGTTGTAATTTCAGTCACTAAATGAACTGTTATAAGTTGAAGACTACCTGTAATACACCATCTTTCCCCTCCCACCCCTCCCAAATTTCTTCAGCAAAGCCATCTCCTTTTCTTCAGGGACATTCGGTCTGCTAATTGAGACTTCTCCAAAAACCTTAAATTGAATTCTTGAAACCTGCCAAAGCAAATGCAAAAATAAGTGCTGACCCAGCTTGCACAGTAATAGAGATTCAAGATAAGCCTACGGTCCACAATCTTGGATCTGTTCATTGCTAGCTTGGAGGCTTCTCACTAATTAAAATAAGTCATAGCTTCGAACTTTGGGAGCCAGCTGAGTTGGCTCCCAAGATGAAGTCTGGAATTCCTGATGGGTTTTGGGAAATTCAGAACAATGCCTTACCACCACCACCACCCCCGATGCAGGGTCCTGATTGATTTTTAACAGATTAACCAGAGTTGGAAGGGATCTTGTAGGTCATCTAGGCCAAGCAGGAGACCCTACACCATTTCTGACAGATGGCAGCCCAGTCTCTTCTTGAAAGCTTCCAGGGATGAAGCTCCTACAATGTCTGAAGGCAACTTCTGTTCCCTTGGTTGATTGTGCTCACTGTCAAAAAATTCCTTCTTATTTCCAGATTGAATCTCTCCTTGATCAGTTTCCATCCATTATTCCTTCTCTGGCCTTCAGGGGCTTTCGAAAATAGCTTGACCCCCTCCTCCTCTCTGCAGCAGCCCCTCAAATATTGGAAGACGGCTATCATGTTTCCCCCTGGTCCTTCTCTTCATTAGACTAGCCATGCCCAGTTCCTGCAACCGTTCATTGTATGTGTTAAGGATATTGTTGTTGTGTTACCAACCATCAGAGTGTAGAGCACAGAGAAACGTTGCTGAGAGCAATGAATAAGAGATGCGCAAACTGGTTTATCAAAAGTTTACTTTATAGTGAAAAAACAATCTCATCGTCTTTAAATCAATCCAAGTCTTTGCCAGTTAAATCAGTCCAGTAATACAAAGAATCTTCTTACCACACAAACAGTAGTTGGTTAGAATAACAAACTCACTCTGGTTCACAAACCACGATGGTAGCAGATCCATCCAACCGATGATAGCACAATGGTAGCAACTCCACACACTATGGTAGCTTATCATCAACTGAATACGTTACAGTACCTTTCTTAAATACGTTCACAACTAATTACAGCATGACTCAGCATTACAATGAATAGAACATTTTTTTCTATTTCTAGAAATAGATTGAGAAGCACCACAGTCAACAACCCAACAATCCTGGTTAACATCAATAGTTGAACTGGATATAGCTAAATTACAACCCTTCTTGGGTCTAGTATTGTCCCTAACAGACATTTTCTTATTCTTACAATACTTAGCTATATGCCCTTTAGCCCCACAAGCAATGAAACAGCAGTAAAACTTTAAAATCACACAATACATATTCATATTAAAGTCACAGAACACATATATTGCCTGGACAACTTGTTAGGCTCAAACTATATCCTAACAGTATGTTTTAGCCTCCGGTCCCTTAATCATCTTGGTTGCTCTTCTCTGCACTTTTTCTAGAGTCTCCACATCTTTTTTTATAGGGTGGTGATCAGAATTGGATGCAGTATTCTAGGTGTGGTCTTACTAAGGCTTTATAGAGTGGTGTTAGTACCTCACTTGATCTTGATTTTATCCTACATGTTTTGTATATGGACTGGTTGATTATGTTCCTTTTTTATTATTATTATTATTATAAACAAAACTTTATTATTAAAAAAAAACATTTAAAGCATACAAGTTTCTCTCAATCAAGAAACAAATTTACATATACGGTGCATAAACTTCACCTATTGACTGATTTCCATTATTCTATATACCTATATTATGTGTATTATATGTACATATATACAAACATACAGTAAGATATTTCATATTCTATCCCTCTGACAGTGCTGTTTTTGTTCTATTAATTTCTTCTAAATTCATCTCTACCCATTTCCTTTCCTCTGGTTTATCCATTGGTACCATCTATTCCATATTGCATAATATTTAGAGTCCTCCTTATCCTGTAACTCTAAAGTTAGTTTGTCCATTTCTGCGCATGTATATATTTTTTGTGTTAGTTCCTGGTCAGTCGGCAGTTGATCGCTTTTCCAAAATTGTGCTAGTGCTAATCTTGCCGCCATGATTATATGAAGTATTAGATATTTTATGTCATTTCGAATGTTCTTTTTTAATCATGCCTAATAGAAAAATCTCAGGTTCTAATTCAATTTCATAATCTGTTATTTCTCTTATCCATATCCTTACCTTGTTCCAATATTTCTTAATTACCGGGCAGAGCCACCAAGCATGGTAGAAGGTTCCCTGTGTTTTTCTGCACTTCCAACAGTGTTTATGTTCCATCGGGCCAGTGTGGCTGAATGCAGAATAGAAAGCAACAGGACCTGCAAAGAAGGTCTCTGCTGTGGGACTGCATTTAAGCATCTCTCTTTTTTTGCATGATACTTGATCACTGAAGTTAGCGCCGTCAAAAGAATGGAACAGTCTACCTATCACTTGCATTTTGTTTTTTACAAATGTACACTAGAGGGCAGTAGAGCAGTGCTTGCCTTTTAAAAAACAATATACATCTTTGTAAGGTTATGAGAGCTTGGCAGAGAATTTGAGAACTATGCACGCATCTTTCATCCCTGCTTTAAAAGATATTCATTTTGTAGGGGTTTCAACTCCCAGATAAGCTATTTTCTGTGGCTTCCTAGTTCTGGATCTGATGGCAGGCTCTGAGCAGACAAGAACTTAGCTTTTGATTTACGCTTATAAATGCCTGCAGATCTGGTGATTTTCCCTGCAGTCAACGGTACGTTGTGGAAGGTAGAAAGGATAGCAGAGCTAATGGGTTTGCTTCTGCCCCTTCACCAGGGGTGAAATCCAGCAGGTTCTGACAGGTTCTGGAGAACCGGTAGCAGAAATTTTGAGTAGTTCAGAGAACCAGCAAATACCACTTCTGAGTGGGGTGGGAATGGAGACTTTGCAGTATCCTTCCCCCAGGAATGGGGAGGGAATGGGGATTTTGGAATATCCTTCCCCTGGAGTGGGGAGGGAATGGAGATTTTGCAGTATCCTTCCACTGGAGTCAGATGGGAATGGAGATTTTGCAGTATCCTTCCCCTGGAGTGGGGTGGGAATGGAGATTTTGCAGTATCCTTCCCCTGGAGTGGGGTGGGAATGGAGATTTTGCAGTATCCTTCCCCTGGAGTGGGGAGGGAATGGAGATTTTGCAGTATCCTTCCACTGGAGTTGGGTGGGAATGGAGTATCCTTCCAGTGGAGTCGGGTGGGAATGGAGATTTTGCAGTATCCTTCCCCTGGAGTGGGGAGGGAATGGATATTTTGCAGTATCCTTCCCCTGGAGTGGGGAGGGAATGGAGATTTTGCAATATCCTTCCCCCCAGGAATGGGGTGGGAATGAAGGTTTTGCTGTATCCTTCCCCTGCCACGCCCACCAAGCCACGCCCACAGAACCGGTAGTAAAAACAATTTGGATTTCACCACTGCCCTTCACCCTTTGATTTTAGTATGAACCAAGATCTACGGAATCTGACTTAAAAGATAGAATTCATCCCTGGCTCATCCAAAGATTCAGTTTTGAAAACAGCATAAAGCATTTCTGTCCCCAGTTAATCAGCCTCCCCTTCTCACGGTCTAAATGTGGAGAAGTAACAGTGCGGTGCTACAAAATATGGATTATAAAGAAATGACATAGTTTAAGAAGAATGTAGTCCAAGTAAATGCAGGGCGTGCTGTCACATTTGAAAGAAGATAGATACCTACATTGCTACCCCTTAATATGCAGAGAAAGTGGTTCCTACACTCTAGAATTATAGAATTCTTTATTGGCCAAGTGTGATTGGACACACAAGGAATTTGTCTTGGTGAATACGCTCTCGGAGTACATAAAAGAAAAGATGCATTCGTCAAGAATCATAAGGTACAACACTTAATGATAGTCATATGGAAACAGTCAATATAAATCTTAAGGATACCAGCAACAAAGTTACAGTCATACAGTCATAAATCGGAGGAGATGGGTGATAGGAAGATGAGAAGATTAATAGTAGCGCAGACTTAGTGAATAGTTTGACAGTGTTGAGGGAATTATTTGTTTAGCAGAGTGATGGCGTTCGGGAAAAAACTGTCCTTGTGTCTAGTTGTTCTGGTGTGCAGTGCTCTATAGTGTCGTTTTGAGGGTAGGAGTTGAAACAGTTTATGTCCAGAATGCAAGGGGTCTGTAATTATTTTCACAGCCCTCTTTTTGGCTCGTGCAGTAGACAGGTCCTCAATGGAAGGCAGGTTGGCAGCCATTGTTTTTTCTGCAGTTCTAATTATCCTCTGAAGTCTGTGTCTTGTCTTGTTGGGTTGCAGAACCAAACCAGACAGTTATTAACTGTCAATAAATTAAGACAATAACTTGTCTTAATTTTGATATTACCAATGAGTATGTTGTGAGGATCGGTATTGTTTCAAGTGTGCAGGGAATGGAGAAATGGGTATGCTTGATGGGAAATGAATTTTGAGAGAATCCTGCGCCATTCAGACTTTGATATGTTCTATATTTGTATCTCTTATAAAGCCCTGGAAACCACCGAGACTCCAGAGAGAAACCGAAAAGAATTAAGAGTTCTGAATTATTTATCTTCAAATAGCAGAGTAAAAACACGCGTATTCAACCATAGCAACATTTAAACAACAGCAGAATTTGTAATTCAGGTTTTTTTTTTTAAAAAAAAAAGAAATTTGTCTATTTTCAGTAAAACTGTCAAATAATCCTGCCCAAATCTGGTGCATATTCGGGGGTAAAGGATTTCTAGAAATAGTTCCAAGGTTTTTCTGGCAGGCCATTTAGAGAAATGTTTTTGCTTTTGTTTCATCTAATTGGAACATGTGACTAAGCTGAACAATTTTATTAGGTTATTGTTTATACATCTCCTTCGTTTTCCATGAAAATACTCTAAAGTGGTGAGTTTTAACCTGATGTAACCACAGGAACCAAAGAAATAAGAGACGCTACTGAATGTTTATTGCTCCTAAGTTGGTGAGTTGAGTAAGAGCACTAAGCAGACGTTGGAAATAGTGCAGAGGAAAGCAACAAAGATGATTAGGGACCTGGAGGCTAAAACGTATGAAGAACGGTTGCAGGAACTGGGCATGGCTAGTCTAGTGAAGGGAAGGACCAGGGGTGACATGATAGCAGTATTACAATATTTGAGTACCTGCCACAAAGAAGAGGATATCAACCTATTTTTCAAGGCACCTGAAGGCCAGACAAGGAATAATGGATGGCAACTGAACAAGGAGAGATTCAACCTGGAAATAAGGAGAAATTTTCTGACAGTGAGGGCAATCGACCAGTGGAACAGAAGTTGCCTTCAGAAGTTGTGGGAGCTTCATCACTGGAGGTTTTCAAGAAGAGACTGGACTGCCCTTTGTCAGAAATGGTGTAAGGCAGTGATGGCTAACCTTTTTGCCATCGCGTGCCAAAAGCGAGGGGAACGTGGGTGGGTCACGCGTGTGCGTGCCGACACCCATAATTCTATGCGCCCTGTCCCCCACACACATGTGCACGTGACCACCCCCCATGCTCCCCCCGTTTTTGGCACGTGATGGCACAGTGGGTCCGGTAGACCCGTTTTTCACTCTCCCCAGGCTCCAGAGCCTTTCTAGGAGCCTGGGGAGGGCAAAAACGACCTTCCCCACTCCCCTGGAGGCCCTCCGGAGGCTGGAAATGGCCTGTTTGCCGACTGGTGGACCCAGAAGGCCTGAAAATCAGCGAGCCGGACCTGAGCTTGTGTGCCCACCGATATGGCTCCGTGTGCCACCTGTGGCACGCGTGCCATAGGTTCGCTATCATGGGTGTAAGGTCTCCTGCTTGGGTGGGAGGTTGGACTAGATGTCCTACAAGGTCTCTTCCAACTCTGTTAATGTATTAGGTTTTTTTGCTACTGCTGCACACTGCTAGCTCATGTTTAAGTGATCGTACAGCTTTGGACAGTCCTCTGTGATCATGATGAGCCAGACTTTTACCTCCCCAGTACCAGTAAAAATATACCAAATAGAACCAGGTGCCTATGTGGAGGCCAGTGTCCCTATCACTGGAAGGCTGCCAATCCATTCTCCCCATGCATCAACTTGAATTGACTGGAGAGCACAATCCAACATTCCAACAAACATGCCCATCTTCCGAAATCTGTCCATTCTTGTCCAAACAAAAATCAGCCTATTTTTGACTGATCTTCCGTAGTACCCAATGCATTTGACTCCTCTCCTCCACCCCAATCATCTTTTTGAGAGAAAAAATAAGATAACTTTTTAGTGTTAGAGATTTGCATTGCAATTAGGGTGACGTTAGAGTTAACTTCCTTGAGGTCTGTAGTAGAGTTTTTATGCTTAATCGTAGATGTAGAATCATATTATCAATGGAGACGCTTTCAGGATAATTTTTAAGTTTTCATTTATTTTTTTTTTTAAATTGGGATTAGAGTGAAACCAATGTTAGGTTTCAGATTTTTGGAGCTCTGTGGATCCTTATGTATACCGTAAATGAGCGATACTTTGTGGTCATTTTTAAAATAGTGATAATCTTTGGGCTGGTTATATAGGGAATTTCTGATGGAATAAATATTGGGATTAAAACATGTTTTGGATTTATTGGGTTCTGCTTCCTTGATTTTTATTGTTAAATATCATGAAACTATTCATTTGGGGAATTAGTTTTTATGCCTATTGGTAGGATAAAACCCAAAGGTGCTTTTTCTAAAAGGCAACTGGACTTCCTTGGGTTTTTTTTCTTTGAAAACTTTTCGCTCCTCATCCAAGAAGTTTCTTCAGTTCTAGAACTGCAGTATATCCATCCATAGCATACAGATGTATTAGAATAATTCCAGAAAATCAGGATCAACCGACCCATTGTGACCCCATGGGCAACGTTCCTCCAGGCCTTCCTGTCCTCTACCATCCTCTGGAATCCATTTAAGTTCACGCCGACTGCTTCAGTGACTCCATCCAGCCACCTCATTCTCTGCCGTCCCCTTTTTCTTTTGCCCTCCATCATTCCCAGCATGAGGCTCTTCTCCAGTGAGTCCTTCCTTCTCATTAGCTGGCCAAAGTATTTGAGTTTCATCTTCAGGATCTGGCCTTCTAAAGAGCAGTCAGGGTTGATCTCCTCTAGGACCGACCGGTTGAGCAGTCCAAGGGACTCGCGGGAGTCTTCTCCAGCACCAGAATTCAAAGGCCTCAATTCTTTGGCGCTCAGCCTTCCTTATGGTCCAACTTTCACAGCCATACATTGCAACTGGGAAAACCATAGCCTTGACTATACGTACTTTTGTTGGTAGGGTGATATCTCTGCTTTTTTGAATGCTGTCTAGATTTGCCATAGCTTTCCTCCCCAGGAGCAAGCATCTTTTAATTTTTTGGCTGCAGTCCCCATCTGCTGTGATCTTGGAGCCCAGGAAAATAAAATCTGTCACTACCACCATTTCTTCCCCATCTATTTGCCAGGAATTGAGAGGGCCGGATGCCACAATCTTAGTTTTCTTAATGTTGAGTTTCAAGCCAACTTTTGCACTCATGTATGTATGTATGTATGTATGTATGTATGTATGTATGTATCAACAAGAGACTGATTTTATATTTACACAACCCACAGGTTGCAGTGATAGTGAATTTATTCCTTCTTGAAAAGAGCATTTTCAACTCAGCTCTCCAAAGTAAAAAAAAATAACAGGAGAGAGTTATGGCATCTATAAAAGTTCAAATAAACACTTATATAGCATTGTTACGAAGAGACCAGAAATGTTCTGACTTTGTTTTCCAAGGCTCGTTCAAACTAGCCGAAGCCGCCTCCTGCTGTTCCTGTTGCTGAATGGAAGCAGTTCTGTTTTTGTCCTGATAAATGATTCAGTAGATTGCCAAGGTCCTGGGCAGTCTGAACATTTTAGTCTTCTTAGTTTAAAAAATGTCATGAGTTAGAACTAATGGCAGAAATTTATCCCCACGCGGCGCTATTTTAACACTTCCTCCTCCTCATCCTGCAGTTGCTATATAAATACTTGGGTGGTTGGTATGGCGACAGGAGAAGTGATGATACTCAACAAAATGGCAGCCCAACCACTGGTTACTGGCCCTTTTTAAAAACATACCGGTGAATACACTTTAATTATCTGTACTGTGTTGGATTTTATTTATTTATTTATTTATTTATTTATTTATTTATTTATTTATTTATTTATTTATTTATTTATTTATTTATTTATTTATTTATTTATTATTCGAATTTCTATACCGCCCTTCTCCTTTCGGACTCAGGGCGGTGAACAGCCAAAATAAAAACATTTATACATAAGTACGATTAAAAATAGATTTAAAATAATTAAATTTGGCCCATAGTTTAAAATTATCAATTTAAAATCCATATCAAAATTTAAAACCAACCATAAAATCAAGAGAGACCGGTTAACTGAAAGAGATGAGTTTTTAGGGCCCGACGAAAGGTCCGGAGGTCGGAGATCACTCGTATCTCTGGGGGTAGATTGTTCCAAAGGGTAGGTGCCACCACAGAGAAGGCTCTCCTCCTGGGGGTCGCCAGCCGGCATTGTCTAGCCAACGGGACCCTGAGGAGGCCCTCTCTGTGGGAGCGAACTGGCCGGTGGGAGGCTATTGGTGGCAGAAGGCGGTCCCGTAAGTACTCTGGCCCTAAGCCATGGAGCGCTTTAAAGGTGATCACCAACACCTTGAAGCGCACCCGGAAGTCCACCAGAAGCCAATGCAACTCGCGCAGGAGAGGAGTCACATGGGAGCGCCCAGTCGCTCCCATAATCCCCCACGCGGCTGCATTCTGCACCAGTTGGAGCCTCCGGGTGTACCCCAAGGGGAGCCCCATGTAGAGAGCGTTACAATAGTCCAGACGAGAAGTGACGAGTGCTTGAGTGACTGTGCGTAGGGAGTCCCGATCCAGAAAGGGGCGCAACTGGCGTATCAGGCGAACCTGATAAAAAGCCCCCCTGGCCACGGCCATCATATGCCCTTCTAAGGACAGCCGTGCGTCCAGGAGGACGCCCAAGTTGCGGGCCCCTTCCGTGGGGGCCAATGATTCGCCCCCAATAACCAGCAATGGGCGTCAGCTGGCTATACCGGGACGCCGGCAGCCACAGCCACTCGGTCTTGGAAGGGTTGAGTCGAAGCCTGTTTCTCCCCATCCAGACCCCCATTTTCTTAGTGGTTGGCAAGATCTGCACTCTGTACTCTGTTTCTGAATTGAAAGTGGGAATGGTGGACTAGAGCAGCAGTCACCAACTGGTGGTCGGTGGACCACTGGTGGTCCGTGAGAAAATTTTGGTGGGTCCGCAGAAAAATTATTTGCATTTTCTATATTGCACTAAATCAAGGGTCCTCAAACTACGGCCTCTGGGCTGGATACATGCAATGAACGTTTGTGTTGCTGCAGAGAGTCTCCCCCTTTGGGGTCTTTTTGTGTGGGTCGGAGGGGGGCAGAAATTCCGACTTGGGGTCTGTTTCAGCCTCCTGGTGAGGGGCTTTGGGTGAAGGCTGGAAGGAAGCGTCACTGGTGGCAAAACCGGAGGGCCTCTTTCCAGTGGGACTGCATCATGGCCTGGAACTGGCCGACCATCTCAGGCCGCTGAGCCTCCTCCTTGATGTTAGCTGTCCATTTTAGATCTTGCATATGGTAGAACCTAGAAATTTGAAGGTCTCTACTGTTGATACTGTGCTGTCTAGTATTGTAAGAGGTGGAAGTATGGAAGGGTTTCTCCTAAAGTCTACCACCGTTTCTACGGTTTTGAGTGTGTTCTGTTCCAGATTGTTCCGGTCGCCCCACGAAGCTAGTTGTTCAACCTCCCCGTCTGTAGATTATCAATGAACCCATCTTGATACTTTTCTAATCAAATCCATAATTATTATTTTTTTAATTTGATTTATATGCCGCCCTTCTCCGAAGACTCAGGGCAGCTTACAATGTGCTCAGCAATAGCCTTCATCCTTTTGTATATTTATACAAAGTCAGCTTATTGCCCCCACAAACTGGGTCCTCATTTCACCTACCTTAGAAAGGATGGAAGGCTGAGTCAACCTTGAGCCTTGGCGAGATTCGAACCCTGCAGTAATTGCAGGCAGCTGGTCTTAATAACCAGCTTAATAACAGGGTGCCTTAAACCCCTGTACTACCAAGGCTCTTTCTTGCAACAAAGCTGGCTCTTCCCTACTGATATGAGCAGGATGCACCAAACTTTGCTTCAGCCTCTTTCCTAATCTTCCTTCTCCCCACCCCACTTCCTATGAAAAACAGAGACTTACATATAAAATCTCCAGCCACACTAAATGCTGTATGGAAAACCATGAGGTTCCATCACTATAATGCCATGCTACCACCTCAGCTTTCCATGGAAATTTAGATGGGGAAAAAAAAAAACATTCAAAATGTGTCTAGGCAGCCAGGGAGCTTTCCTAGCATAACAACTCATGTTTTAATTGTGGTTCATTTTACAAAACAGCCAATGTTTTTGGCCAGTTGGAGGGGACACTGATTGGCTCACTTTATTCACTGACTGACGTAAGGTTCTGAGTTCATGTTCTGCCCCAGCTATGGACCCCAAAGAACGCAGCGCACACAAAGCCTGTTCCAACTGCCAGTTGCATTATATTAACACACTCTGATGCTACTGAGTTACACATTCTACATTAAGTTTCACTGTAAGTGTCAAGTTATCAAGCCTGAGCACATAGTTTCATAGCGAAGCACAGGCATCCAGCTAGTTTTGTATAAAGAAGAAGGACATATATATATATATATGTTTTCTCAGGTTTTCGCAGGTGTTTGTATGTAGGTCTTTGGTTATTCGGGTCTTTGCTCCTGGAAGCACGAAGCCGAGAACACCAGCCTGAAGATGACGAATGAGACTTCGTCGAAACGTCGCCAAGACACTTCCAATTTTACGTGGGAGAAGACCCGAATAACCAAAGACCTATATATATATGTTCTATAGTCTTAATTGATTGATACAAAGAAGCCTCGGAACTTGCAATAACTATGGTTTTCAGAAAATAACATTAGAATTGTCATGAAAGCCAGTACAATCCTTGAATCTGTGTTACCTTTTCAAAATTGTTTCGGCTTCAAGTAAAAGGCCTTTCTAATGTTCTTTCGAAACTCAAAACCTTTCATTCCTGCTCTGTGAAAATTCAGTTTCAAGGCATGGGGAGTCGTAATAGGGTTCATGTTTTTTGAACCTTGCTCTTAAAAACATAACGTTGCAGGCTACTTCAGATACGTCCTGGTGTCTTTGCAAAATTACCAGCAATGACTAATCAGTTATCTTATTTCTTAAGTGCAATTCAATGGGGCAGGTTTTAAAGCCCTAAAAAAGAGACCTGTAAATACATCGGCAAGTAAGAATTGAAGCCAAGCTCTGGCACGGGAAAGCCATGCTTTTAGCGTTTGTAAATCTCATGAGATTTTGCACAGATCCCCTTTCACCAAATTGGTGTGTCTACTTACGAGACCGCCTTCTGCCACCAATAGCCTCCCACCGGCCAGTACGCTCGCACAGAGTGGGCCTCCTCAGGGTGCCGTCCGCCAGACAATGTCGGCTGACGACCCCCAGGGGGAGAGCCTTCTCTGTGGCGGCGCCCACCCTCTGGAACAACCTCCCCCCGGAGATAAGTACAATAACAGACCTCCGGATTTTTCGTCGGGCCCTGAAAACCCATTTATTTCAACTAGCGGGGCTGGCTTGAGTTAATTTTAAATTGATTTTAAATTGGGTTATTTTAATTTACGGCCAATAATATTTAATTATTTTAAATTGTTTTTAAATTTTGTATGTATTGTTTTTTATTCTGGCTGTTCACCGCCCTGAGTCCTATTCTGGAGAAGGGCGGTATAGAAATTTAAATAATAAATAAATAAATAAGTTGCACTTCTCATTGCAATATATGCTCTAGTCTAATACACCTATTCAAAGCAAAATACTTTGGTCATTCTTACTTTGTGGGAAAATTCATTAACCAACCAGTAGTGGGTTTCAAATTTTTTTACTACCGGTTCTGTGGGCGTGGCTTGGTGGGCGTGGCATGGCTTGGTGGGCGTGGCAGGGGAAGGTTACTGCAAAATCCCCATTTCCTCCTGATCAGCTGGGAATTGGGAGGCAGAAAATTCTGACTGGCAGGGCCAGTCAGAATTTTTACTACTGGTTCTCTGAACTGCAGGTTCGAATCTTACCAGGCTCAAGATTGACTCAGCCTTCCATCCTTTCTAAGGTAGGTTAAATGAGGACCCAGTTTGTGGGGGCAATAAGATGACTTTGTATAAAAATATACAAAAAATATGAAGGCTATTGCTTAACGCATTGTAAGCCGCCCTGAGTCTCCGGAGAAGGACGGCATATAAATCAAATTTTAAAAAAAAAACTACTCAAAATTTCTGCTACCGGTTCTCCAGAACTGGTCAAAACCTGCTGAAACCCCACCTCTGTAACCAACACATATTTAACTATATGTTCAGCTATCTGGGTAGGTTTTTTTAAAAAAAAAAAAATCAGTGGCAGATGCAAAAATGAGACAGAAAGACCTTATGAATATTTGTGTGACAGTTTTATAAACTGGAGTATAAAGAAAACCAAAATGCCTTTTGTGTAAAAACTCATCATGTCTCGTATAACTAGATTTCGATTTATTTTATTTTATTTGTAGCTGAATAACATAAACTGGTGAGTCTTTAAAAACTCTAGACTAAGTTAAGAGAGTTGTTTTTATCCTCTCCTGTAACATATCAAATGTGGCGTTCAAATTGATTGCTTTTTTTTTTTTTTTACGGCATTTGGCAAGTTTGCCAGACCCCAGCAGGAGAACAAAGAAAACCTCAAGTTGTAGGAACGTGCCAGCCTTAAACAATTTTCCCCGCTAACTCATCTTCCCTTGTTTCAGGTTGTGAGTCTTCCACCAAGGTTACATTTCAAAAAGCCACGGCTGCAGTGAATGAGATCTTTAAGAGCCTAAGGGATGTTACGCGAGCTCGGACCCACATGAAACAGTTTAATTCTGTACATATCCCTGGAAGCCACAGCCAACAGGCAAGTTGACATGTGTTTTTCTAATCAGTTTTCATCTCTTTCACCCTGGCAGGCAACCAAAACTACACTTTCCTGAACGTGACCAATTGTGTGATGTTGGGATATAAAATCCATCTTGCTCTCTATAAGTGAGTTTTTAGAATACATCTTGCCTCCATGTGCCATCATGGGGTTTTGGGTTGTTTTTTTTTAGAGTAATTTCTAAAACTGAAGCAATTCGTTTGAATGATGGCAGCTTTATATTTGACATCCAAGCAGCATTTCCATAAATTTCTGAAACTCTCTCTCTCTTTCCCCCCCACCGTCTCTCCCTCTCATACTTTGCCTTTCTGGTCTGATGAACACTTGCTACGACTTCAAAATCTAAAATTAAAAAAAAAAAATATGGAGTATTAAAAGTTATAATTATAAAGACAACCACAAAGAAGGACTAACCGGAGGTCGTATCGAACCCCCAGATATTTATTCAAAGTTACATCCCGGTAAATCCTTTTGTTCAAATAGCGTTGACTATTTTAGATACCAAACGCTATCTCATTATAACCAAGTATATATTTAATACTATGTTATTTATTCTATGTTTGTCCTCTTCTTTAGCCATATATACCAGCGTTCCCAATTATTGTAATATATGGATTCATTTTTCTCTCTTAGGATATATGTTAATTTGTCCAATTCGGCACAATTCAATCTCTTATTTATTATAAGTTAATCTGATGGTGTATTTACATTTTTCCAATGCTGTGCAAGTGCCATTCTCGCTGCTGTTGTAATATGGATGAATAGGTGTTGTATACCTATATATAACTTATATCTGTTCGAAAATTACATTATATGTTTTTTTTATTTGTAAATAATTAATAAAGATCTATTTTTTAAAAAAGTTATAATTATATATGCATTAATGAATACAGATTGAAACAATTAAAAGACAGTCAAAAGAGACGTGTCTTTACAAATGTCCTAACCACTGAGCTTGTGAAGCCCACCTAGGAGGGAGTACATTCCATAGCCTTTTGAGGAGAATCCAAGACCTCAGTGCCTTCCGCCGTGCCCTTAAAACCTTCCTTTTCCAGCAAGCCGGGCTGGCCTAATTTTTTAAGTGTTTTTAAGTGTTTTGTTTATTGTTTTTAATTAATGGGGCCAAATTTATATATATATATTTTAACTGTATTTTAATATTTGTACTTGATGTTTTTACTTGGCTGTTCACCGCCCTGAGTCCTCAGGGAGAAGGGCGGTATACAAATTCAAAATAAAATAAAATAAATAAAATAAAATAAACCGAGGGGAGGCCTCTCCCTTGTCTGCCCAAAAGACAGATCTCTCCCAGGAGGGACATGCTCCAAAGGACCTCTCCTGCTGATCTTATTAACGTCATAAATTCATAACGAGAGCTGTGGAGCAGACTAGTCAGGTCCTCAACTTTTCTGGGCTCTTAAAGCAACGCCCTAAATCATCTCCAATGCAGATCTGTTCCTTGCCCTAGTTTGCAGCCAAGATCCCGCTGCATTCTGCACGGACTGAAATTTCTACGTAGGCCCGTGATGGCGAACCTATGGCACGCGTCCCCGAGGCGGCACGCAGAGCCATCTTTCCGGCCACGCTAGCTATCGCTCGACTCACCTGCAGCTCCGCATGCGCACACGCCCCAGCTGGTGTTCGGGCCTCCGGTGCACATGCCCGCAATTCAGGGGACCCAGCTGGTCTTCGGAGCTCTCCTGCACAGGCGCGCGCATTTGCGCATGCACGTGAGAGTACTTGCATGCAGCACGTGCATGCATAGATGGTGTTTGCGTGTGTGGATTGCACGCACAAAAACTGCACATGTGCAGATGGTGTGATGGCGCGCGTAGCACGTGTAAAAGCCACATGTATGCGCAGATGGTGCGGTTTCATGTGCAATACATGGGGGAGGAGCTGTGTGTTGCCGTGGATAGCGCGCAAAGCGCGCACCTGTTCGGCACTCAGTGAGTAAAAGGTTCGCCACCACTGATGTAGGCCAGGTAAAATGCATTGCAGCAGTCAAGACCGAATGTAATCCAGATGTAACTGATCTGATTGCCTCAGGAACAGGCCTAACTGTATAAAATCACCCCTTGTCACAGCAAAATAAATATTTTTTTTAAAAAAATAGGTACGGCTGAAGATCCAAGAGCAGCCAGAGAGCATCTGATCTTTCAGATAAATTGTAATCCCAACCCAAGGAAGATAAACCTAAATTCCCAAGTCAGTTTATCAACATCACCCCATCTTTTTGGGATTTGGCTTAAGTTTATTTTCTCTCATCCAGCCCGTTAAGTGAATTTAAGCAGAGCATAAAGGTATCATTTGCTTCCCTGGTCTTTGCTGGAGATAGACCTGGTTATCATCAGCATGTTTGTGTTACTCTTCTCCAAGCTGTGGGACAACCTTTTAAAGTGGTTTTATACTGATTTTGATCAATGTGCTGGGCAAAATAGAGTCCTGTTGGGACAACATAGGTCAGCAGCGTTGGTACTGAATATCACTTCGTGTATCCTTCCCCCGATGTCACTGTGTTTGCACTCTATGCCCTCCCATCCGTTAGAGGAGAGAAAAATGAAATTAATTTCAGCATAAAGCCAGAGGAAAAAAGGAACAAAACCGTAACTGCACAGCCTTACAACAAAGGAAGAACTTCTTACGCCATCACCTTGATAGGGTAGCAAATTCCAGATACAGAAGTTTCAGGTTGCATTAAGATGGACTAAAGGTAATAGCAATAGCACTTAGACTTACCCTGTTTCCCCCAAAATAAGACATAATAATAAGCCAATAATAATAATAATAATAATAATAATAATAATAATAATAATAATAATAATAATAATAATAATCAGGCTTTTGAGCACCTGGCAATAAGGCCAAGTGCTTATTTCAGGGTTCAAAAAAATATAAGACAGGGTCTTATTTTCGGGAAAACACAGTACATACCACTTCATAGTGCTTTACAGCATTCTCTAAGCTATTTACAGAGCCAGCATATTGCACCTAACAATCTGGGTCCCCATTTTACCAACCTCGGAAGGATGGAAGGCTGAGTCAACCTTGAGCCGGTCACGATCAAACTCCTGACTATGGGCAGAGTTAGCTTGCAATATGCATTCTAATAACCACTGCACCACCATAGCTCTTAGGCTTACATTAGTCTTTGTATAATTTATACTCAAGCTGTATATGAAAAGGTGATCATTCTTAGTGAATAGTTAACCAACAGTTGCAGCCTCAGTGATAAATCACTGTTAGTTTAGTTTAGTTTAATTTAGTTTATTTGATTTATATACCGCCCTACTCCTGAAGGACTCAGGGCGGTGAACAGCCACAAGATAAAAACACATAAATACAAAATTTAATATGTTAATATGTTCCATTTGTGAAATATGACTGTCTTCCAAACTGTTCTTCATTACCTCAGAAAAATAGTTATTCTTAATTCCATACATTTGCTGTTTTGGTATCTTATTCAAATACCTCATATTGCATAAATACGTTTCTGATTGAATTCACAACAACAAGCAGTACAGTAAAGAGTTGCATCTCCTCGAATGAGTGTAAAAATGTGTGATCAGGACGTTTTGGTTTAGTGCATCTAATTTTCTTTTGTGCTTGGGTAGAAGAAAAAAAGGACATCGATGATCCAAAAGGCTAGATGAGGAAATAAATGTTGATGGCCATAATTGCTTTGGAAAATATATTTTTTTTCTTTCAAGTTGTTCAGATTAAGTGGTTAGTTTCTCATTTGTTTTTCATTTCCCTCCCCCTAAGATAAGTGGCACTTCCGTTTATAATTTCCACAGCTTGATTCAGCATGAGTTTTCTAAGAAAACTAGAAAGGGGCTTTCTTGGAATAGCAAAAGTAAGAAATATTGCCTGCCACTAATTTTTGTAAATTATAAGCTTCCGACTTTAATGGTTGTTGTTCGTTGTTTAATACTTTAGATTTACAGTATAGTAATTGCATAAACCCATAAAATTGAATATGGTAGGGGGTTTTTTTCCACTAACTAAAAGCTTTTAATTATGTCGCAGTTTAACCCTGCATCATTCTAATAATGTGTACATTTGTATGACAACAGATATTTATTTTAAGCATGGGCAGAGTGCTATTCAAATATGTAGTCCTTCTACTATGATTTTCGGAGAATTCAAGCCATCCAACTTCAGTCAGGATTAATGCAGCGTAATTGCAGAATATCATGAAAGAAGAGCATTTTGTAAGACCAGTGAAATTTATTTTACCTAGCAGCCATCTTGTATTATATCTTTAGAATTAGTGCATGGCAATCCCTTATGCTTGAGGGAGGAATTGCACAGGTGGGAAGTCAGCAAACTGGTCGAAAGGCCAGATTTTCTCAGCCTTTGTCTCCACTAAATGGCACTTTCCTACGAGAGATACTCCAGACGTGGTTCTGTTTATCTCGGCATAATGTTTCCACATTTAAATGTGCCTTTGTGGAAGGAATATTTGGGATGTTCAGGTAAACAGTCTTCAAGAGAAAGTGAGTGATTCTTCTAGCTTTGAATGAGGTGGGGCTTTTTGCTTCCTCCCCAAGAGGCACCCGTTGGACCTAACCATGTTAAATTATTTTTGTCCAGTTTCCAACCTTCCCTTTTAGAAGAAGGGATGGATTTCAACCCTGGACGTTGTACTGATATAGCACTGATTCCATTGGTGCCTTCCTTATGTGCACTCATGCCTCAGTTCTTCAATATTACTGTAACTTGTCCTGCGGTGAGATGGCCGTGGCTGGTTGTCCTAGACCCCTTTCAAGTGGCATCTCCTGAAGCGATTGCTTCTTACTGCGTGTTATTGCAAAGTCTGAAATCTGTCGTTTATATTTATTAAAACCTGAGTATATGATGAATGGATCTGAGTAAAAAACTGAATTATGGATGGTATTCCCTCTCCTGATACTGTAGGAGAGTGATGTAATGTATTCTCATTCTGGGTATTAAGAGGTCAACTAAACACCAGTCTTGCATAAGGCTGGAATGAAATGATTGAAAGAATGAATGAATGCTATTTCAGACTGATCTTTTGAGTAAAGGCAGCATTTCAGACTATATCCTTTCTATGCACTTTTTCCCCTCTTCAAGTTTCATTTCAAGGTGAAAAGACTGATTTTATTTTCAGAGAAGCTGAGCAATTGCATTTTTTACAGAGCCACCTGGTAGAACTGAACATTGAGACTGATGCCATACATAATTCCCTCAACACTGTCAAACTATTTACTAAGTCTGCACTACTATTAATCTTCTCATCGTTCCCACCACCCATCTCCTTCCACTTATGACTATAATTTTGTTGCTTGTATCCTTACGGTTTACATTGATATTGTTTCCTGATTGCTTATTTGTACCCTATGACTATCACTAAGTGTGTACTTTATGATTCTTGATGAATGTATCTTGTCTTTTTACGTACACTGAGAGCGTATGCACCAACACAAATTCCTTGTGTATCCAATCACACTTGGCCAATAAAGAATTCTATTCTTTTCTATTCTTTTCTATTCTATTCTATTCTATTCTATTCTATTCTATTCTATTCTATTCTATTCTATTCTATTCTATTCTACCCGAAGACCCCATTTAAATCACTATCACTTAGAGATTAATTTTTTCCCAATACAAGTAGTAGAACAAATATGAATTAGTTCACCTCAAATCGGAAGCACAATTTAAACATTGATTGAAAGCACAACCTCTCTGACTCACTATCCTTTTATGAAAAAATACCAACAAAGCACTATCTTTCGATTTCCTGGAAAAAAACCACTTCCATATGTGTATTAGTTATCATGTTCACTTTGAAAAATGTAATGCATTTAATTTTAACGAATAGGGGTGGGTTGTTGTTTTTTTAAGGCATCTTATAAACCATTGATGAAGCAAGTGGTGGAAGAAATTTACAATCCTGATCGATCTGATCCTGTTGATATTGAACACATGTCTTCTGGGCTGACCGATCTTCTGAAAACAGGATTCAGCATGTTTATGAAGGTAAAGCAATCATCTGTATGATCACAATGACATCTGATTAAAATGTGCAGAATTGTATTAAGAAGCAGACAATCCATTTATCCACCCCTATTTATTTCTTATCTGAAATTTATACTTTTGGGGTGACATTGCAAGAAGATCAGTGATAATATATATATATATATATATATATATATAAAACCTTATCAGATGATGATGATCAATGCTAGGGATTCGTTGATGGCCCAAGTTCTATTCCTGTTACATGGCAGTTGTTTATCTGTCCCATTAGAATAGAATAGAATAGAATAGAATAGAATAGAATAGAATAGAATAGAATAGAATAGAATAGAATAGAATAGAATAGAATAGAATAGAATAGAATAGAAGAATAGAATAGAATTCTTTATTGGCCAAGTGTGATTGGACACACAAAGAATTTGTCTTTGGTGCATACGCTCTCAGTGTACATAAAAGAAAAGATACGTTCGTCAAGAATCATAAGGTACAACACTTAATGACAGTCATAGAATAGAACAGAACAGAACAGAACAGAACAGAACAGAATAGAATTCTTTATTGACCAAAGATGATTGGACACAAGGAATTTGTCTTGGTGCATACGCTCTCAGTGTACATAAAAAGACAAGATACATTCATCAAGAACCATAAGGTACAACACTTAATGATAGTCGTAGGGTACAAATAAGCAATCAAATCATATTAGGAAACAGTCATTATAAATCGTAACTGATAGAATAACAGTGGTCTGTTGAGTATCTTGAGAAATATAAAAAAACCCATTATGGGAATTAAATACCCACTCCATTTTGCCCTGTTTTCTTCATCCCACCTGAGTTCCTGGAAGAAAGATAACATACAAATCTAACAAAAATAAAACATAAATAATAAAATAATGATGACTTTATATATTCCCAACTCCATATTCTAATTAACATAATTTCACTGTTTTGTAAAAAAAAAAAAAAAAAAAAGTAATTTTTGTCTGGATTGAAAAATAAAGAAAACCTGCACACATCATAAATATCAAGCCTCTGAAGAGCTCATCTGTGGGAAGAATCATAAGACCTCCCCCCTTTATTTCCATGCCCCCAGAGAAGGCAAAGAAAAACCATCCACAGAAGCTAAAGCAATCCCTGCCTCCCAGCCGGAATGGCCTCAAACAGTGGTAGGTTGCTCCCGGTTCTGTCCGGTTCTTGAGAACCGGTACTGAAAATGGCGGGAGGCTCCACCCACCTGCCCTGACGTCACATTTGGTGATCTGCACCAGAGGTGGGGTTTCAGCAGGTTCTGACAAGTTCTGGAGAACTGGTAGCGGAAATTTTGAGTAGTTCGGAGAACCGGTAGTAAAAATTCTGACTGGCCCCGCCCCCATCTATTCTCTGCCTCCCGAGTCCCAGCTGATCAGGAGGAAATGGGGATTTTGCAGTATCCTTCCCCTGGAGTGGGGTGGGAATGAGATTTTACAGTATCCTTCCCCTGCCACGCCTACCAAGCCATGCCACGCCCACCAAGCCACACCCACAGAACCCAGTAGTAAAAAATTTTGAAACCTACCACTGATCTGCGCATGCACAGAAGCTTCTTTGCATGCACAGAAGTGTGCTCCCTTCGCTCGCGCATGCTCCTGTTGCAAACTGGTAGTAAAGGTAAGTAGAACTCACCCCTGGCCTCAAGTAATCCCGGTTAGAAGACTGAGACAGGCTGAATTGGTCAGGATTAATTGAGAAAACACAAAGCCACACAGAATTTACCCAAGGCTACCTTTGACACTGACCACTACCCAGGAAATCAGATAGGGACAATTAGAATACAGAAAGGTGCATTATTAATCTAATCAAATAACCCCACCGGGCATCTCAATCTCAAAGGTCCAAAAGGGTATATAAATCACTCTACTCCCCATGCCAGGCTGTCGGCTGTCCCAGAACCGATGCTGAGTCACTTCGCTTCTGATTCCTAAATAATTGGAGACCTCCTTTCCTGCAGCTTGCCACCAAACTTATTTCTCCTGCATCTTTCCCCCGGCTTGGAACCGGCCCGGATTTTACTTCCAACAAATCCGTAGTCTCGCTTAGGTGACTTCCTGCAGTTTACAGGTGGCAGTAGGTGGTTTTCTCCTTGTCATTAAATGAGAGAAAGTGTTCTGCCCCAGCTACGGATCCCAAAGAATGTAGCAGACACAAATCCGAACAAAACTCAGATTACTTCAAAACACAGGTTTGTTTGCAAATGCAGGCTGTTAATAAAATGTTCTTAACAACCTGCCAGAAATTCCACAGATAAGATAGAGTCTTACTAGAGTTGGCAGAAAGCCCAGAAGCCAGGTTTGCAGAGAAAATTCAAACTCAATGATCAGCGAACGAACGGACGAACACACGTTGTTTCCTGCAGCTTTTTACAAGCTGTGTGCAAACTTAAATAGGCTAAGGGAGTGGCCAATTAGCCCCAAGCCTTACTCTCGAGGAGGCCTCCTCCTGAGTAACCACTCCTGCCTTTTGGCAGCTCTGCGTGCTTGTGCATTGAGAAGAGGCTCCTCCACTTCATCCTCTTCACTTAAAGGAGTCTCTGGAGGTTCTGAAGGCCCTGGCTGAATCCCCACCTCTGGCACCACATCTTCTCCAGCCTCCTCGCTGTCCGACTCGAGCGCCGGCTGCACAGGCTGCTGGCGCGACACCACACCAGCCTCCTCGTCGTCGGGATCAGCAACAATCCGCGCAGGCCGCTGGCGGGCCACAACAGAAAGCTTCCATTTCTCAAGTACTAAATCTTTCCATGAATTAAAAGACAAGAATATATTTTTTTAAACAAACAAACAAACCGCCAAGGAGATGTCAAGGTACCTCTGCATGCTTTGTGATGTAGTTTTTTTTTTTTTTTTTTTAATGGAAAGATTAGTGAATATATGTTATCTGCAATACGGTACCATGAATTTCTGAGCCTTTTGCTCTAGGAAAAAAAAAACATGTTTTGTCAGAGTGTTTACAGCGTGACAGTCATTATCTACTGGTTCTGTACACTCTGACTCATTACTCTCCATTACATCCTGTTTACCATCTCTTTACTTTCTCTTTCCACTAGTTCAGTTTCCTCAGTTTGGTTTATCTACCTGCCTGCCATTTTCTTTAACTCCGGCTTCCCCCATTTATCTCGTTGTTCCTTAGGCAATGACCATGGCCATATCTCTTGGTACCTACGAGGTTCATTATCAATACCACCTACTCTAACCCTACCAGCTTTGAACCTCTCAGGAAGTAAACCTTTATTATACCCTTCAGGCAGGGGTGAAATCTAAAATTTGTTACTACCGGTTCTGTGGGCGTGGCTTGGTGGGGTGGGTGGGTAATGTGACTGGGTGGGCGTGGCCAACTTTTTTTTTTTTTTTTTTTACTTTTAAAAGCATTTTTTCTACAACCTTAAGAGGCTGCAGGAAAAAAATGCTTTTAGAAGCCTCTGACGATCAGGCAAGTCAGCTGGGATCGCCAGAGGCTTTTAAAGGCATTTTTTTTCCTACAACCTTTTCGGCCGAAGGGATTGCAGGAAAAAAATGCTTTGAAAAGCCTCTGACGATCCCAGCTGAGCCGCATGATCATCAGAGGCTTTTTTTTTTTCTTTTACTTTTAAAAGGATTTTTTCGGCCGAAGAGGTTGTAGAAAAAATGCTTTTAAAAGTAAAAAAAAACAGCCTCTGATGATCATGCGGCTCAACTGGGCATGGGGGGGAAGCACAGGGATTTTTGCTACCGGTTCTCCGAACCACCCGCCGCCATCACTACCGGATCGGGTGATCCGGTCCAAACCGGGAACATTTCACCCCTGCCTTCAGGTCTCCTAGATACAATATACCTCTGTTTGTTTGCCTTGGGTTTTTCTTACTCACAGGATACACCCTGTATTTTTTTCTCCTTACAAACAGCGCACTCCACATACATCCACATACAACAGCGCACTCCACATACATTGCTCCACTGCTTTTGCTTTTGCTGTGGCTTATGCCACCAAACTAGGTCTAGCATCTTCTGCGGCCCTCTGAAACTCACATGCTCCACTCCCCTACACAACAAATGTACACGAGTGTCATGTGTAGGAGCATTCATAAGTGCACATGCACCAACTATTCTCCTGCCTTCCTAGAACGTACAGGCCATCCTTCTTAACCACTCGCGCACGTATCCTTCCACCTTTCCTGATGGGAGTACTTCCCTCCTGCAAACAGCATTTCATAACCCTGCCTGTCTAACCTGGATAAACTTAACAGGTTATGATCTAATGCAGGTACATTATTGAGTCTGTCATCTTCACCTCTATAACTGTCTGGTTTGGCTCTGCAACCCAACAAGACAGATACAGACTTCAGAGGATAATTAGAACTGCAGAAAAAACAATGGCTACCAACCTGCCTTCCATTGAGGACTTGTATACTGCACGAGTCAAAAAGAGGGCTGTGAAAATATTTACAGAGCCCTCGCATCCTGGACATCAACTGTTTCAACTCCTACCCTCAAAACGATGCTATAGAGCACTGCACACCAGAACAACTAGAACAAGGACAGTTTTTTCCCCGAATGCCATCACTCTGCTAAACAAATAATTCCCTCAACACTGTCAAACTATTTACTAAGTCTGCACTACTATTAATCTTCTCATCGTTTCCACCATCCATCTCCTTCCACTTATGACTGTGTGACTGTAATTTTGTTGCTTGTATCCTTACGATATATATTGATGTTGTTTCCTGATTGCTTATTTGTACCCTATGACTATCATTAAGTGTTGTACCTTATGATTCTTGATGAACGTATCTTTTCTTTTGTGTACACTGAGAGCATATGCACCAAAGACAAATTCCTTGTGTGTCTAGTCACACTTGGCCAATAAAAAACTTCTATTCTATTCTATTCTATTCCATTCCATTCCATTCCATTCCATTCCATTCCATTCCATTCCATTCCATTCCATTCTATTCTACATATGGGTCATTGTACAATGTTTGTCCTATCTCAGGTACATAAACGTTACCTTCCCTTTTTACAGCAGCTCTTTGAACATTAGCCAGATTAACCCATGTTTCCATAGCTGGTTTCAGACCAGAAAACGTTTGTGGGTCATTTGCAATATGCTGACTTGCCCCACTTCTGACGTGTTTCTTATTGCATTTGCTACACTGACCTCCACTTATATTCCCCAAATATAAGTGTATAGCTTTTCCGTTGTTACGTTTGCCACCATTCAAGTTGAACGTGGTTGTGAAAACGTGTAAGGGGCTGTCAAAATGTAAAAAGCGTTCCTTGTTCTTTTTCCAAATCTGAGAGGGTGGAGATAAAGAAACATAATCAAGAGATTCTTCTGTCTTCTTCCTTCTCCTCTGCTTCCCCTCTTCCCCAAAAGCAGAGTTGGTAACCAGGCATTTCATCAATGTCACAAAAAATATCCGTGGCACCACGTGTCACTGTGACCTGCTGGGGTGAAAGAAACTGCAGTGTATTTTAAGCGGTGAATATTTTAAGCAACGCTCGTGTGTGTGAAAAAAAAACATTTAAGCTTTTAAAGACAGGCGTGGAGGGTAATGAATTGTACGATGATTTGTAAGCAGCAATGGCTTTTGTTCAAAAGACTTCTCAAAATAGCTTTCCCGAGCAGAGAAAAACAAATCAACTAGAAACTAGACGTTTCCAAATTAGAAATGAAAACGTTGTTTATCTTTTAGCCGAGTGTGAATCACTTATTTTGCTCTGCCTATGTTAGGTAAACTTGGCCGTACTCTAGTTGCCTTTAAGATCTTTGCTTTTTGGGGGCCAGAAGAAGAGCGTTTAGGGCCATGATGGCGAACCTATGCCACAGGTGGCACGCAGAGCCCACTCTGTGGGCACGCTAGCCGTCGCCCCAGCCCAGCTGCATCATGCATGTGCGCTCGCCTGTTGTGGCCCGTCAGCGGCCTGTGCAGCTAGTAGCTGATTCCGACAGTGAGGAGGCTGGTGTGGTGCTGCGCCAGCAGCCTGTGTAGCTGGCACTCGAGTCAGACAATGAGGAGGCTGGAGAAGATGTGGTGCCAGAGGCGGGGATTCAGCCAGGGCCTTCAGAACCTCCAGAAGCTCCCTTAAGTGAAGAGGATGAAGAGGAGGAGCCTCTTCTCGATGCACGGGCACACAGAGCTGCCAAAAGGCAGGAGTGGCTCCTTAGGAGGAGGTCTCCTCGAGAGTAAGGCTTGGGGCTAATTGGCCACTCCCTTAGCCTATTTAAGGAGGAACGCCGACTGAAGCAATTTGCAGGAAACAACTTAGTTCACATACTTTCGTGTCTTGTCTTGCTTATTTTATCAGCTTCCTGCAAATTGCTTCTGGGCATTCTGCCAACCACAGTAAGCTTTCAGTTATTATTCTTTGAATTCTTGGCGGCTGTTAATGCAATTAATTAACAGCCGTTGTTGTAAAAGACTGGTTTATTCAGTAAACTAAGGTTTGAATGGACTTTGTGTGTGCTGTGTTCTTTGGGGTCCGTAGCTGGGGCAGAACAGCTCCTCCCGCCGGCCAGCTGGTCTTCAGGTCTTTGCTGCACATGCACGGCGGCAGGGTGCATGCGCGGGAGGGTGCAGGTTGGTGCAGAAGGCTTTCCAATCCCAAAACAGGGCGCGGGGGGCCTTGCAAGGTGCCCCCATGCCCTGTTTTGGCTTCCAGGTTGGTGCAGGAGGCTTTCCAGGCCCCAAATGGGGTGCGGGGGCACCCGGGGTACATGCACGCGGGGGCAGGGCACATACATGGGAGCGCTCGCATTGCATTTTGGGGGTTTGGGCACTCGGCACCAAAAAGGTTAACCATCACTGCTTTAGGGAATGCTCCCCTCTAGGTTTATGTACCCTTTGAAAATTATTCAAAAGTGCTTCCAAGCACAGCATTAGGTCACTGCTGATTGTTAAAGTAGCCTGTTTCTTTGATGCTTCTGCAAAACCGGGGGGTGGGGGAGGGGAAGGGGGACTGCTATGGTTATTTTAAGAATCACGTTCACTTCAACAAATTGGTTCCTTAAAGCAATGCCATCTGTTTTCAGGCTGGATCAGAAGCTTGAAAAACATCGGGCTACTTTCATGAAGAGAAAATCAGTTTGGTCTAGCAGTCAAAGCATCAGGCTAGAAATCAGGAGACTGTGAGTTCTAGCCCAACCTTAAGCACAAAGCCAGCTGAGTAAGCTCCATCTCACTTAGTACTAGGAAAGAGGCAATGGAAAACCACTTCTGAAAAACCTTACCAAGAAAACTGCACAGAATTGTCCAGCCAGTCACCAGAGTCAAAAACACACTTAAGGATATCCGTTTCCCACACACACACACCAAAAAAAAAAACCCTTTAATGAAGAGCAGAGATGGAGTAAGAGAGCCATGGGATGGAAGGAGTGTCCAAAAAGTCAAAATGACAGCTGTGTCTGCAATTGAAGCCCCAGCCTTATTACATGGTACACATTTCAAAGTTGCAGAGCTTCAGTTACATGGCCATGGCCGCCATCTTGAATTGGAATTCCCCTTACCACCTTCATGGACAACCACAACTCTGGTTGTGTAAGATCGGAAGCAGTGGTGGGTTGCTCCCGGTTCACACCGGTTCACAAGAACCGGTAGTAAAAATTTGTAGTAGTTCCGAGAACCGATAATAACATTGGCTGGCCACGCCCCCGAACTGATCCCCGGCCCGGTCGCCACTCGCTTACCCCGCCCATCTCATTGGAGGCTTTCTTTTTTTTTTTAATTTTTAAAAGCATTTTTTCTACAACCTCTTCGGCCGAAAAAATGCTTTTAAAAGTTAAAAAAAAAAGCCTCTGATGATCCCGCGGCTCAGCTGGGATCGTCAGAGACTTTTCAAAGCATTTTTTCTACCACCTCTTCAGCCGGTAAAAAAAATGCTTTGAAAAGCCTCTGACGATCCCAGCTGAGTTGCCTGATCGGTAGAGGCTTTTCAAAACATTTTTTTCTGCAACCTCTTAAGGTTGTAGAAAACATGCTTTTAAAAGTTAAAAAAAAAAAAAGCTGGCCACGCCCACCCAGTCACATTACCACCACCACCAAGCCACACCCACAAAATAAGCCACGCCCACCGAACCGGTAGTAAAAAAATTTAGAACCCACCCCTGATCGGAAGCCTTCTTCTAAATCCTTTGACAAAGTAACAAATAGTGGTAGACTCCAAACAGAAGTTCACGAAAGAGAGCAGTAGATTTGACTCGTAAGAAATCTGTTCCAATGTGAGAGAAATTTCAACTTTAACTAATTTGCACTCCGTCAGCTGACTTGCACTTACACTGTATTTCTAATTCCTAAATTTTCCAGTTCTGCTCCCCAATAAAAATAAAACAGCCTACAAAAATGCATAGGTTAGCAGGAAGCACGCAGAAAATCCCATTGTATTATTTGGTGTACTCAATTTATTATGTATTTACTTCAGTAGTTTTATTTGTAAGATCAATATCCTGTCTTCTTATTACTTCAGAAAACTAATGCCAAGAACCATTTAAGCAAAATAAATTTAAGGCTTGCAAAAAGGAGAAGTGGAGCAAAATCACAATTCTGAAGATTTCTCTCCCTCTGTTTCAAGATCATGTAATAGCATCCAGCTGTTTTTCATTTTACAACTATAGCCAAAGTTTCTCCTGGGGTCATATCCAGACTGTACCTTTCTCCCTCTTTTTGAGTCCAAATAATGAGAATCCACACTATGGCATTCAAAGGCAGGATGGAGAGGGGCAAAATACGCTTCAGAAATCCTTCTCATCAGTCTGGATTTCATTTTAAGAACACATACCCCCATCCAAAGCTGCTGCTTCTAAATATCATTATTTTGCTTTAATGAATTTAAAAGTAAGGGTGTGCCCAAGGCTATAATATATTTTCTTGCTGCATTGCATGTCACAAGGCAACGACTGTAGTCTGCAGACTGTTCTTTAGTGCAGCCTCGTAAATAAAGTACAAAATTATTGGCCTACAGAAAAAAATATTAATAGTAGATGGATGGCAGTATCGACCTAATTTCCATCATTCCTGTTACTGCATGTGGAAGAGAAACATTTTTCTTCTCCCAAAAGATGCCTCTTTTGGCAGGTTGTGGTTTCTATGCTTTATTCCTCTTTTACCCAGACATTCACTTCCTCTGCACCTAGAAAAACATTAAGGTAGTGTCTAATGGTATTGGTTGAAGGAATTGGGTATGTCTACTTTAATGAAAAGAAGGACTAGTGGCAACAGGATAGCAGTGTTCTAATATCTCAGGGGCTGCCACAAAGAAGAGGCAGTCAAACTATTCTCCAAAGCACCTGAGGGCAGGAAAAGAAGCAATGGATAGAAACTAATCAAGGAGAGAAGCAACCTAGAACTAAGGAGAAATTTCCTGACAATTTAGAACCATTAATTAGTGGAACAACTTGCCTCCAGAAATTGTGGGTGATCCAACACTGGAGGTTTTAAAAAGAGATTGGACAACCATTTTAAGACAAGATTGGACAGTCATTTGTCTCAAATGGTATAGGGCAGTGATGGCTAACCTTTTTGCCATCGCATGCCAAAAGCGGGGTGGAGCGTGGTGGGGTCACACGTCTGCGTGTGACCCACCACACGTGCCCACATCCATAATTCTATGCACCCTACCCCCCCATGCTCTCCCCCGCTTTTGGCACGTGATCACATGGTGGGCCCAGTAGGCCCGTTTTTCGCTGTCCCCAGGCTCCAGAGCCTTTCTAGGAGCCTGGGGAGGGCAAAAATAGCCTTCCCCACCCCACCCAGAAGCCCTCTGGGGGCCGGAAACAGTGTGTTTCCTGACTTCTGGTGGGCCCAGAAGGCTCGAAAATCAGCTGGCCAGCACACGCATGCGTGCCAGAGCTGAGCTCGCGTGTCCACCAAGATGGTTCCACGTGCCACCTGTGGCACCCGTGCCGTAGGTTCGCCATCACGGGTATAGGGTTTCCTGCTTGGACTAGAAAACCAAGGTCTCTTCCAGCTCTGTTATTCTGTTATCTAATTTATTTATTTATTTATTTATTTATTTATTTATTTATTTATTATATTTCTATACCGCCTTTCTCCCGTAGGACTCAAGGCGGTGTACAGTCAAGAAAAATATAGACACACAAACATCATAAAATTGGTAATTAAAATTATTACTTAGTTTGGTCAATTAAATAAAACCCAGAATTAGATAACATTTAAAAAATCATTCACATGTTTGTATGTTTAGCCCTGCCTGTTGGAACATCAGGGTCTTGAGGGCACGGCGGAAAGCACGGAGATCAGGGATATTCTGTATCTCCGGGGGCAGTTCATTCCAAAGGGTTGGAGCCCCCACAGAGAAGGCCCTCCCCCTGGGAGTCGCCAGTCGACATAATTTGACTGACGGTACCCTGAGTAGTCCCTCCCTGTGAGAACGAACTGGTCAGTGGGAGGCTATTGGTGGCAAAAGATGGTCTCGTAGCTACCCAGGTAATTAACTAGAGACCATAACCAAATACTTCATCGCAAAGAAATCTGAATAAGAGTATTACTTTAGCTTACACTAGGATCTCAAATACAGTTCTCTTACTATTCAGACATTCTTATTTTAAGTTCTTCCCTGACAAGGATATATTGCGTACACTGAATTGTCTAGAATACTTTGCCTTTTGTAGTGAAGCAGCTGTTTTCCTTCGGTAGCAGTTTACAATGGACTGAAGATGCTTGATACCAGGGATGCACAATTTGGGGGCACGAGAGATGACATAGACCCTTTCGAATCATGCAGACTATATTCCATGAATTGTGTGGGACTATGGTGAAAAGCAGATGGGGCATGATAAACAGCAATACCCCGTTTCCCCCAAAATAAGACATCCCCTGATAATAAGCCCAATTGGATTTTTGAGCGCATGGCAATAAGGCCAAGCGCTTATTTCAGGGTTCAAAAAAATATAAGACAGGGTCTTATTTTCAGGAAAACACAGTAGCAATCTATGGGAAATAAATTTGATCTTCCTATATTATACTGGCAAGTATTTTTCTATTAAATATTTTTTTTATTATTTATTTACTAGCTTGCTTGCTTATTTGTTAATGAATTAACTTGTTAATGAATTAACTAGTGAATCAGTCCATCCAATATATAAACTGGTTAACTGCAAACTATTTAAATTGAAAAACACATCATAAAGCCAAACCGAGAGAGACCAGTTATAATAACAATACCTCTGTTGTTCTTCTCTGCACCCTTTCTAGGGTCTCAGCCAGGGGTGAAATCTACTTACTTTCCTTACCAGTTTGGAAGCGCGCACATTTGGGTGCGCACACCTTCTGCACATGCGCAGAAGGTTAAAAAAAACATTACTTCCTGGTTAAAACCAGGAAGTAATGACACCTGGGCGGCAATCGCTACTGGATTGCCAAACCACAGGGAAAAATTGCTACCGGATCGGGTGATCCGGTCCGATCCAGGAGCATTTCGCCCCTGGTCTCAGCCAGTGGTGGGATTCAGCCGGTTCTCAAATGAACCGGTTGTTAAATTACTCCCCCCCGCCCGCCTCCCCCCGCCCCCCGCTATCAACGTGGATCCTGGGTGTTGCGTTGGGCTGCAGTTGAGAAATGGGCAACAGACTGGCCAACACGAGGAAAGGAGAAGGCCGTTTTCCCTCTTTCTTCTCCCTGCTCTTCCTCCTTCCCTTGTGGCGTCCACTCCATTGCTCGTTTCTCCATTGCAGGGCAGCATCCACTTTGATAGCGGTGGGGGGGGGTAATTTAACAACTGGTTCGCCCAGGGTCAGGTTGTCCGTCGCAGGAGGCTCGTCCCGCATGTGCGGTGGAGCTGGAGGACGGGGATGGGCCACACCTCCCATGGCAGCCAAACTGACCCTAGGCGAACCGGTTGTTAAATTATTTGAATCCCACCACTGGTCTCAGCATTTTTTATTTTTTATTTTTTTTTGGTGACCAGAACTGGACGCAAATGTGGTCTTAGTATTGCTATACAGTATAAACAGGGGTGAAATGCTCCCGGTTTGGATCAGATTGCCTGATCCGGTAGCGATGGCAGCAGGTAGTTCGGAGAACCAGTAACAAAAATCCCTGCCCCCCCCCATGCCCAGCTGAGCCGCGCGATCATCAGAGGCTTTTTTTTTTAAAAAAAGCATTTTTTCTTCAGCCGAAAACATGCTTTTAAAAGTAAAAAAAAAAAAGCCTCTGATGATCGCGCGGCTCAGCTGGGATCATCAGAGGCTTTTAAAAGCATTTTTTTCTACAACCTCTTTGGCCGAAGAGGTTGTAGAAAAAATGCTTTTAAAAGTAAAAAGTAAAAAAAAAAAAAGTTGGCCACGCCCACCCAGTCACATTACCCCCCACCCCACCAAGCCACACCCACAGAACTGGTAGTAACAAATGTTACATTTCACCACTGAGTATAAAGCAATCCTATAACTTTGCGTGATCTTGATATTATCGCTCTGTTGAGGCAGCCTAGGACTCCATTGGTTTTTTTGACAGCTGCAACACATTGCTGGCTCATACATGAGTAGTGGTCCAGCAGGACATCTAGAGACCCTTCTCACAGATACTACTGTTGAGCAAGGTCCCACCTATTCTATACTTGTGCATTTGGTTTTTCTTGCCTATATGTAGGACCGGGGTGTTATTCACTTCCCTTCACTACCACAAAGGTGCATGCACAGAGCGTCAAAAACTGGACATGATGACATCCGGGCAGGTGGGTGGAGCTTCCCGCAGCTGCCACTACGGGAGGCTGCCACCCAAACCGGATAGAACTGGCTGAATACTACCACATTAGGACCTTACTTTTCTCACCACTGAATTGCATTTTATTGGCTAGGGCTCAGGGTTCAAGTCTTGTCAAGATCCTTCTGCACCTTGAATCTATCTTCTAAAGCGTTGGCTGCAAATTGTGTTTCTCAACCAGTAATAGAAATATTAAGATACCTTCACGCTGCTTCACGTTTCGTGGATCAGTTGGGCTCGTAACTGGACGTTGTCCCCTATCCATTGTCTTTCAGATTCCTTCTTTTTGTTTTATCCTAATGTAAGTACAGATTAAATAATGTTCACAAGTACATTTTTCATATCTTGTAATTAGAATTCTCAAAAATAGCTAACCTTCAGCCATTTTAAAGATTTATAGTTTCTGTTTGTGTTATTTCTTATTTGAAAATGGCAAATTGCCATTTTCGAGCCAGAGAAAATACGTGTCACAATAAATAGCTTTTACTTCTCTTGTATATCGGTGAGAGCTCTCTCTTCTTTAATTCCTCCCGTCCTTGAAGTTTTGAAATCAGAAGCCCATCCAGATACAATTCCTCACGTTTTCTGCACATATCATTTGTGTTGACTGAGTAGATAAGTTCACATGCTGGATGGAGTGTGATATTGAAATATTGGAAGCAGAAACTGTGAATGAGTTTAGAGATGGTTTCCAAATAATGAAATTATTTTTATTTTTTAAAAATATACCACCCACACCCAAATGCCCCTGTGTGTGTGTGTGTGTGTGTGTGTGTGTGTGTGTGTGTGTGTGTTTGTCTGTGTCTCTGCATCACTTTGGATTTGAAGGGAAAATGCTGCTTTCGATGGGGGAGAGAGTTGCTCATGTCTTTAAAGCAGATGCATCTGGGGTGGTGTTGCTACCGTCTACAGCTACAATGTGAACCTGTGAGGAAAAAAATATCAGATTTGGAATCCATCCATGTACATTCTATTTTTCTAAGGCCTGTGCAGCCCACGTGCAAACCTATAGAACAAAAATATTAAAGGCCTGGATAAAAATGAAATGTGAATCCTTCTGTAATCGCTAGGGGGCGCTCTGAATTCCAAGAACAATATGTACCATGCAGTGGTGGGTTGCTCCCGGTTCGGCCCGGTTCGGGAGAGCCGGTAGTGGTGATGATGTGACGTCAGCGAACTGATTCTCTATGACTGTGAGCTGGGCCCTCCCGCCTGCCCCCGCGTTATACCTACCTTTATTTGTCATTTTTTAGCCTAGCTGACAGGCGCGGGAGAGTGGATTGCTGCACCTCAACTGGGCAGAAATTTAATGCACTTGCGCGGAGCGAGCAAAAGAGTGTGCGAAGAGAACCAGTGGTAACACCGGTTGGAACTCACCACTGGTACCATGTTATCCAACCCTGCCTTGGATAACATGCTCTCTGCCAGGGACATCCATGCAAGCCAACTTGCAAAAGGTTCCCCATTGAAGAAAATCTGGCATTAGTTTGATGGGTTTAAGCCGTTTTAGGACTTGAGCCTATCTAGCCCATTTCCTCTGTCATTTCTA